>NC_142929.1:50470749-50483249 GCF_046866305.1 Octopus bimaculoides | reverse complement strand
GTTCAGAGTTTGAGACAAGAAACTAAACATAGCTGTGTGGTAAAAAGACTGCTACCTAGCTACATGGATTTGGGTTCAGTCCCACTGTGTGGCACTTTAGGTAAGTGTCTTCTGCTGTAGCCTTGAGCTGGCCAAAGCTTTGTGAGTAGATATGATGGTAAATATAAACTGAAAGAAGCCTGTCTTGTGTGTGCGTGTATGTGTATGCACTCTTTGTGTCTGTGTTTGTCTCCCACCACCACTTGACAACCAGTGTTGGTGTGTTTATGTATGTGTCCATAACTTAGTGGTTCAGCAAAAGAGACCAATAGAATAAGTACCAAGCTTTAAAAAAAAAAAAGTACTGGAGTTGATTTACTCGACTAAAATGCTCGAAAGTGGTGCTGAAGCTTGGCTGCAGTCTAATGACTGAAATAAGTCCAAGAAACTTAACATAAGAATATGGGAACTGGTTGCATTTGACTTTCAAGACTAAATGCATCAAGACTTATGATGAGTGGAATCAATGAAATTTTCATCTACCTTTAAAAGCAATCTTTTACTTGTTTCAGTCATTAAACTATGGCCATGCTGTGCTGAAGAATTCTTTTTAGCCAAATGTATTGATACCATAACCTTTTTCTTTTTTAAGCCTAATATTTATTCTATCATTCTCTTTTACTGAACTGCTAAGTTACAGGGACATAAACGCACCAGCATTAGTTGTCAAGTGGTGGTGGTGATGGACAAACACAGACAAAGACATGTACACACAGAAACAACAGGCTTCTTTCAGTTTCTGTCTACCAAATCCACTCACAAAGCTTTGGTTGGCCTGAAGTTATAATAGAAAACACTCACTCAAGGTGCTATGCAGTGGGACTGAACCAGGAACCATGTGGTTGGGAAGCAAGCTTCTTACCACACAACTATGCCTGTGCATATGCAACAATATTTAGCTTGATGCTTCATCATCATCATCATCATCGTTTAACGTCCGCTTTCCATTGAAGATAGTAATTGGGACAAGACAATCTTCACAAGAATTAGGAACATTTAATAGGTTTGAACAAGAGTGGCATTCAAATGACTTGAAATAACATGAGTATATTTGTTAAGGGTAAGTCATGACACTCAGTAACTAGTAAAATATTATTTAACTGATAGATGCAGGTGTGGTTGTGCGGTAAGGAGCTTGCTTCCCAACCACATGGTTCCAGGTTCAGTCCAACTGTGTAGGCACTTTGGGCAAGTGTCTCCTATAGCCTTGGACTAACCAAAGTCTTGTAAGTGGATTTAGCAGACAGAACTGAAAGATGACTGTTGTGTGTGTGTGTGCTTGTGTCTATCTCCTAGTACTGCTTGACAACTGGTGTTGGTGTATTTATGTCCCAGTAACTTAGCGGTCTGGCAAAGAGACTGATAGAATAAGTACTAGGCTTAAACAAAAAAAAAAATAAAAGTATTGAGGTTGATTCATTTGACTAAAAATTCTTAAAGGTGGTGCTCCAGCATGGCTGCAGTCTAATGACTGAAACGAGTTAAAGGTAAAAGGCTATTATAATTTACCATTTTAGACAGAAGCTGAATCCACCTCAAAATCATTTGAAAAATTGAGATTAAGAGGTCTTCTAGCTTAATTTATCTAATACCTTAAAAAGATTTGCTAAGCTTGATAAATTTCAAGATTAATTGTCATAGATGATGAAATAGCTAACATCTGGATTATGAACAATCTTGAAATTATTTTCAATAACGGAACAAATTTCAAATGCTTCCCAAATGAAGTATAAAAAAAGAAAATATCCCAGACTGATTTCTCTACAAGAGAAGTGGCAAACTACAAAAAATTCAATTCAAATATTTCTGTCTCTTCATTTCCTACAAATTTTGTAATGTAACGCCCAACCACTTACTGTTTGGGTGGCCATTTATGAACCAATAACAGCACTTTAGTGGAAGTGTGAAGCCCACCAGCTATGAAGGATAGTTTCATGAAATCAATGAGACAGAAGCAAGATGAAAAGACTCATGTCACAGTGGAAAAAGGAACAAATTAATTATGGGGCATCTTAAAGAAGAAGGGAAAAAAAAAAAAAAATTCTGGATGTATTTTTGACTGTTTAATGTATCCATTAGATTCAGGAATGACCATTTATCCCTATATTAAATATAAGCACATGATTCAACATGGCTTGTTGAAAAGAAAAAAAGAAAAAAAGAAAGAAAAATGCCTTTTTTTCAATTAACTTCCTACCAAACATTAAGTATGTTGAAATATAATATTCGGTCCCATGATATTCATTTGGAGACACACAGCTGTATTTGTGTGAGAATGGGTTTTGTTTCAACGATTAGGTTTAAAAAGGAATTAAACTTTAAAAAACATACACTATAATATATTCATGAGATTTCATGATGTTTTTTTTTTTTTTATAAATAATTGATCAAAAGGCAGAAAAGAACCTTGGAAAATATAATGAATAGTTTTACTAACAGATATCAACTATTGCTAACTTAGTTATATGATTTAGAATAATATAACCTGTTAGGTAATGCAGAAGGTAATACAATGAATAAGACAATTCTGATTCAGTTGCTGAATATGATTTAGCATTCTTTGTAGCTTCAAGATTTTGAAGAAATGATTGTGTCTTTTAAGCATTTAAATGACCCTGTCAAATGTAATGCTTATTTATTCACATTGTTTTGAATTTAATCATGCATTATCTTGTAATTTTGAGATTTTGATGGCATACTCTTTACTTGTTTCAGTCATTTGACTGACCATGCTGGAGCACCGCCTTTAGTCGAGGAAAACAACCCCAGGACTTATTTGTTGGATGCCTAGTACTTATTCTATTGTATTAGCCGAACCGCTAAGTTACGGGGACATAAACACACTAGCATCGGTTGTCAAGCGATGTTGGAGGGACAAACACAGACACACAAACACACACACACACACACATATATATATATATATATATATATATATATATATATATATATATATATATATATATATATATATATATATATATATATATATATATATATATATATATATGTACGACGGACTTCTTTCAGTTTCCGTCTACCAAATCCACTCACAAGGCTTTGGTCGCCCCGAGGCTATAGTAGAAGACACTTGCCCAAGGTGCCACGCAGTGGGAATGAACCCAGAACCATGTGGTTGGTAAGCAAGCTACTTACCACACAGCCACTCCTGCACCTATTGTGTATTTTTAGAATGATATTGTAAGATAGATGTGAGAGGCTGCATCTGGCTGGTCTGAACATAAAACAGGTAGAATATATGGGCTGGGTATGGCCTTAACCCATTAGCACTTGAATTATTCTGCAAAATGCAATGTTTATTTATTCACATTGTTTTGAATTAATCCTGCATTATCTTCTAACTTAGAGATTTTGAAGCTGTGATCGTTTATTTTTAGAATGACATTGTAAGATAGATGTGAGAGGCTAGATCTGGTTGGTTTGAATATAAAACCAGTAAAATATCTGGGCCAGATATGGCCAGTTTAAATGCTAATGGTTACATACTGAAGGATCAAACAAACTTATAATCTAAGCGGTTCAAGTTGTGACCATCATATCATTTTATCAGCCTATGTATGTCGAGGGATACATTAACCAATATTTCTGTTACTTCTTTTTTGTCTTAAAGATGATCAAGAAAAGGATGAGACTGAAGGAAATCGTGTTGCTATATGCACCAGTCGGAGTAAATATGTGGAGGCTTGTTATCTTGTTTTGATTAATCTTTAATATTTTACACATTTCAATTCTTAGACTATGACCATGCTGGAGTTTTTAATTTTTTAAAATTATCAAATGAGCTAAATAAATATTACACAAGGATGCTACGAATGGCAGGAAATGTCAAATAGCAACAACAAATGACAAATGAATGCCTTTCTAGAGACCAGCTGAAAATTTGAAAGAGAATCGGGCAAAAACAGCTGTGACTATCTGGTCACTGTGTGCATCACCCTCAATTTGTAGCTTCAAATTAGTCAAGTGGAACCCACTTCATGGTGATGTAAGAAGAGGAAAATATCAACACACTTACTTTAATGACTTGATTGCTGACACTGGCCTGGAATGTATCCAGGACCTCAAGGTAGTGATCTTGGACTGAGAAGTGTGATGAGTGGACATTGTTGTTGTGGCCTAGGTAGGAACCCAGCCATAACAATAATAATCCTTTCTACTATAGGCACAAGGTCTAAAATTTTGGGGGTGGAGGATAGTTAATTACATCAGCCCCAGTACTCAACTGGTACTTATTTTATCAACTGTGAAAGGATGAAAGGCAAAGTCGACCTTGGCAGAATTTGAACTTGGAATGCACAGACGGATGAAATGCTGCTAAAGATTCTGCCATCTCGCCACCATAATGATGATCATAATAATAATAATAATAATAATAATAATAATAATAATAATAATAATAATAATAATAATAATAATAATAATAATAATGCTAGGATACCACTGGGAACAGTTTAGTTGAACACAGTGATCTCTCTGAGAGATTTAGAAATGTATTATTTCTAAAAGTGATACCAATATTTATTTTTTAAGTTAGGTTACTTAGTTACAGGGATGTAAATAAGCCAACATTAGTTGTCAAGTGTGGTAGTGGTGGGGTGGACAAAAACACACATACACACAAGACTGGCTTCCACAAAGTTTCTGTCTACCAAAATTCACGCACAAAGCATTGGTCAGCCAGCAGCTTATGTAAAACACACTTGCCCAAGGTACCATGCAAATGGGACAGAACCCAAAACCTCATGGTTGCAAAGCAAGTTTCTCCACCACACAGTCATGTCAGTGCCTTCCAATGTTCATTAAAAAAAAAGATCAACTGCAGAGTATTTTTCTCAAAAGAGCTGAATTGTAAAAATAAACCCTTATCAATGTTTTCCGGTAGAATACAAAAACCATCTCATTAAATTCAGGGTAAGCAGGTACCTTTTCTAACATTAGTGGTTTCCCTTATTTTAATATCTTTATCAGTTCTTATATACCAACTTATACTATTTTATTCATAGCTTCTTTATTGTCTCTTCATTTACCATATTTTATTGCTGCCAGTTCTTCAATCATCTCACTGTGTTTCAAAAGAGTTCTTATTAATTATTTTATTGTCATATTATGTTTTCTGCCATAAATATTGTATCAACACACACACACACACTTACACACATATATATATAGACAGAGTTGTATGGCTTAAATGCCCATCTCTACTTTCCCTTGTTTTTTTGCATAGGAATGGCATATGGGTGCCATATAAAACAGGTTGCCCTGTCTTGCAGCTTGCTGAGTCCAAGCTTTACTGCTCCTTCCTTCACACACATACATACACATATTAAGGAAGAGAGGGGGAAGAGAGAGAGAGAGGAAGGGAGAGAGATAGAGAGAGGGAAAGAGAGATAGAATAATGTCTTATAATAGTTGAACACAGTTTGGGATATTCACACACACACATATATACATACATATACAAACATATATATATATATATATATATATATATATATATATATATATATATATATATATATATATATATATACACATATATATATATATATATATATATATACACACACACACACAGAGACATAGATACATATATATATATGTTGTGAAAACAAAAGTGTAACTTAGTTACATAGAAGACGCTGCAGCTGTCCAATTAGAAGTTAGTTACAAAAATGGTGCCAAGTTTTAAGTGAATGATATGAACTTTGAGAGGAACTGTAGCCAGTTTAAGAACCTATCAACAAGACATAACCACAAGTGAGGACCTTACACAAAGTGTAATTGATAACTAGATAGCTTCATAGACAGACAGGCGTATACATACATATATATACTACTAGAAACAGAGGGAAAGACGAAACGTGAGTGATAGTGAATATGGTGAATGTGAGAGAGAGAGAGAGAGAGGGAGAGGGAGATGTCTTACAGCCTAGTTTTCATAAGTCAAGGGATATTAGGAAACCATTTAATTCTGTTGTTCGCTAATTAGCAATACCAGACACCTGAAATGACTGTTTCTCTTCAATGCAAGTAAAGTTCGGGATGTGGGCGGAAAAAGAGAGTTTTAGGGTGTTGGGCGGAGTAAGTTGGCATGTTCTCACTTCTATCAGGTGTAATTAGAAAGGAAGTCTTGTTGTCAGCAATAAAAACCCGTACCACAGTTCCTGCACAAGCCTCCTGCAAATCTTTTGCTCTGTGCAGAGCCAATAAGAGCTTAAAATGTTAGTATAATTGCCATTATCAAATGCTATCAAAGTTGGTTATGAAGTGACTTGTCATCGTTGGGAAAGTGTGGGAAGCATGAGACAGAGTAAGGAAGAGGGGAAGGAGAGGGAAGTGAAAGAGAGAGAGGGAGTGAGAGAGAGAGAGGGAGAAAGAGTAAGAGATAAGGGAGATGAAGAGTGGGGAAAGACACCAGCTCTCTCACAAACAATTGATAACTACTCACAAGTAAGAGTTTGGCAAGGAATGAAGGAGCCATTAGAACTAGTACAGCGAAAGTTAATAATACCTGCAGGGTGGTTGTCAGTTGGCAGGATTTGAAAATAAGTAGGGAGAAATGTGAATAAAAGGATAGATTTGAAGAGGCACGAACTGGACATGTCAGGGCATCATAACATAAAATATGATTAACTCAATCTTTCCTAAGCTAAGTAGACTTGGGAGAGAATGAAAGACATCATGAAAATTACAATGTCTGCGATAAAACTGTTAAGATTACATACACAGACACACATATGCACATATATGCATACATACATACATACACTGCCACTGAATAAATGAGAAAAGAGTGCTCAATAGAGTATATGTCAATAGGAGATATGTCTTACAAAACATGCATGCTTATTTCCTGACATGAGTTTTGCACTACTTTCATCTTCATATGTAAATGTGCTAGCGCACGCACACACACGCACACTCATATATATATATATATATATATATATATATATGAGATGCGGCACAGAATTTTTGTCAGTGAACAAGTCGTGGTGTCAAAGCGACGAAAATATTTTGACGAATCAAATTTAAATGTTGAAGTGAATCTAACGGCTTCTGTGTGTTAGTTTAAATGGCTTATAAACACCTTCCACGCTGCAATTGTTTTCGTTCCAGCACACAATCTCAGATCAGGTCACTTGCTATGCAAGTACATCGTTAGATATATATATATATATATATATATATATAAATGAAGTGTCAGTGCTAAATAGTGTGTAAATATGAGCAGAATTATATAAGACGGAACATGTTTGTGACATATTTCAACTGCTAAAAGGCAAATACACTGCAGTTACAGTGGAGAATAAATCTCTCTTATGGTAGAAAGGTGTGAAAACACCCTGATCGTTCAGTGTCACCGTCTGTTGGAAAGAGTCAATAAACTCGAAACATCGAAGTCTGGGATTCCTAATAGACAGCAACACTTATCGAACAGGGTGTTTTCACACCATTTTACAATAAGAGAAATTTATTCTCTATGGTAACTGCAGTGTATTTGCCTTTTAGCAGTATAAATATGTGATAAACATATTTCAACTTAACCTAATTCTATTCATTCTTGCACACTGCTTAGCACTGACACTTTGTTATTTACCTAGGTTGGCCGATCTACTTGCACATATCAGTCAATGTGTTGACTGAATTATATCATATAGCTTATGGCTTTATTAAGCTGGTTTAGAGTTGCCTCTCTTAGGTACGTCTCATTGATAAGAGTCAATACACTCGAAGCATCGATGTCTGGGTTTCCTAATAGATAGGGTACCATAACTACCTGTCTAATTTCAAGAACAGAGAAAGGTGGCATATAACTAAACTTGAAAGAATTGACAATCTTGAATAAGCATATAAAAAATGGAAGATACTAAAAAAGAAATAAACTTTACAAAAATAGACGCCAAAGTTGCAGTTTATGTATTGCTGTGAGACTAATATTAAGGCAGCTAGCTATTCAAGAAATCACCAAACTCTGGACAAGTACAAGCATGAGAGAAATTGGTTGAAAGCATACAGAAAGCCCATCATGTGAGCAATTGCTTTTGGTACCTTAATAAAAGAATGATGAAATGTCAAATTGACCCATTAGCACTCGTGCTTTTTACATCCTTTTTCTCTATGCTTGCATAAGTTAGAAGGATATAGTTTTGAAGTGATGCTCTACAGCCAGATGCCCTTCCTGTCGCTAACTCTTAGCTGTTTTTCAAGAAAGGGATCTCTTATTTTTACATGTCTTCAAATCATAAAGCCGGTAGATGATGATGATGATGATGATGAAAATAAACAACGTCACAGTTTGTTGCTGAGCAATTTTTGGAGAAGCGCAAGTGCAAACAAATACACATAGACATGTGAATACATACAACCCCTTCCCCCCCACACACATGACAGACTGCATTTATTTTCTACCTAACAAATTCACTCACAAGGTTTTTGCCAATGTGGGTTCACAGTAAAAGGCATTTTCCCATGGTGACAAATGAGACAGGACTGAACCTGAAACCACATGGATGAGAAGCAAACCACTTAACTACACAACCCCGCTTGCACCTTCTTGGTCTTCTAGTTAAGATCAAAGTGAAGTATCAGCATGACTGAGTATCTTACACAAACCCTCTGACAAAGTATTATGCTATATATGTATGTGTAGTGCTTGCTTTTAATGTGCCGCTCATCAAACACTTGACATTTTTAACGCCCCCAACCCTTATCCTCTCCTGATTCTATTGAATATTGTGCTTTCTCATATCTCCAATTAACATCATTTATCTCTTCATAACTATAACTACAACTACAGATGTATGTATATAAATATATGTATAAGTTTGTGTGTATGTATATGTATATATATGAGTATCTATATGTATGTATATATGAGTGTATATATATATATATATATATATATATATGTATGTGTGTATCTATATGTGTGTGTGTGTGTGTGTGTGTGTCTATATCTATGTATGAATATGTCTGTATATATATATATATATATATATATGCATATATGACAATATGTGTACATGTGTCTGTGTATATACATACACTTACTCTCCTCCGCGCACACAAGTAAAATATACATAAACACACTCGCAATTCCCACCCCGCCCCACTAAAAACAAAATAATACTAAACAGGGTTTTATTTTTCGTTTACTTAAATAATAATATAATTCACCAGCACAGAACTCAGTGACATATTAAAAAAAAAAGTTATAGTTATGAGAAAGAATCCTGTTTGCTTTTTAGAGGAAAACATCTTGAGTTGGGTTTTTTTTAGGTTTGATTTCTTGCTCTGAGTTATCATAATAAGAAATGTTTTCATACTCTATTTTCACAAATTCACTTCAAAAAACAAGATGAGAGTTATAAAGCAGAAAAAAGCTTTGAGGCTGAAACTGTCTTCAAATTAAAGGACTTAGAATTTGTAGTTAGTGATCTGTAAATAGTTTTTCAATGATTTCCTTCATAATATCATCATCATCGTTTAACGTCCGCTTTCCATGCTAGCATGGGTTGGACGATTTGACTGAGGACTGGTGAAACCGGATGGCAACACCAGGCTCCAGTCCGATTTGGCAGAGTTTCTACAGCTGGATGCCCTTCCTAACGCCAACCACTCAGAGAGTGTAGTGGGTGCTTTTACGTGTCACCCGCACGAAAACGGCCACGCTCGAAATGGTGTCTTTTATGTGCCACCCGCACAAGCCAGTCCAGGGGCACTGGCAACGATCTCGCTCGAAAATCCTACAGGAGCCAGTCAGGCGGTACTGGCAACGGCCACGCTCAAAATGGTGCATCTCATGTGCCACCCGCACAAGAACCAGTCCAGGGGCACTGGCAACGATCTTACTTGGCTTGCCGGGTCTTCTCACGCACAGCCCATTTCCAAAGGTCTCGGTCCGTAGTCATCGCCTCGGTGAGGCCCAATGTACGAAGGTCTTGCCTCACCACCTCAGCCCAGGTCTTCCTGGGCCTACCTCTTCCACGGGTTCCCTCAACTGTTAGGGTGTGGCACTTTTTCACGCAGCTATCCTCCTCCATTCTCACCACATGTCCATACCAGCGCAATCGTCTCTCTTGCACGCCACAACTGATGCTTCTAATGTTCAGCTTTTCTCTCAAGATACTTACACTCTGACGGGTATTCACATTGACATTACACATCCAACGGAGCATACTGGCTTCTGATAAACACCTCATCTCTCTCACAATGATCAGCTTGAAATTGCAGATCTAATACAACTAGTTCCTGCTTAACCATTTAGCATTCAGATTACTCTGTCAAATGTGTTTGAATTAATCATGCATTACATTGAAGCTAGGAGATTTCAATGATGTGACTGTTTACTATTAGAATCACATTTTCAATATAAAGATATGTGTACAGATGCCACATTGTCTAAACTATCCATTATTAGCAAAGACAGTAGAGCATAATTTGGTGGGGATTTGGTTGCTATTTCCAGCAGGGTCAGTGACATTATAGAAGTGGAAACTATAAATAGACTCAGTCATTTTAGAATCACATTGTGGGGGTTGACATGATAGGCCAGATCTGGCCAGTTTGAACATAAAACAGGTTGAATATTTTGGCTGGATATGGCTGGTTTAAATGCTTAGATTTTTAAAGATTTTAATGAAGTGGCTGTTTATTTTTAGAATCACATAGCAGGGTAAGTGCCAGAGGCCAGCTCTGGCCAATTTGAACATAAAACAAGTAGAATATTATGGTCAGATATGGTTAGTTTAAACGCTTAAGGTTTAAAGATTTTGATGATGTGGTTGTTTATTTTTAGAATCACATTGTAGGGTAGGTGTGAGAGGCCAACTCTGGCCAATCTGATCATAAAACAGGTAGAGGTAATAATTACCCCCATTTAAACATGGTGTTACATTAGAATAAACTACACTGTGGTAGTTACCACGAGAGAAAAATTTCATATTGGCTTTTTAGTGGAAAATGCATTCTTGTTTATATTGCTAGCAGTGAGGTAAATCCCTGCTACCTTTAGTGATGAGACCACCAAATCACATGATTTTGACCTTGTTTGGTCTTGTGATTTGGTGGTCCCATGCTAAGTCATGATAAGTCATTTACATCAACCTAAGTGCTCAATTCGTACTTTTTTTTTCAACCCCGAAAGATGAAAGTCAACCTTGGTGGAATTTGGATTCAGACTGCAAAGACAAAGTAAATGCTGCTGACCATTTTGTCCAGCATGCTAACAATTCTGCTAGTTTACCACCTTAATTAAATAAATAAATAATAATGATTTCAAATGTTGGCACAAAGGTCAGCAATTTTGAGAGAGGAGGTAAGGTGATTACATCAACCTCAGCACTCAACTGGTACTTATTTTTTGACCCTGAAAGGATGAAAGGCAAAGCGAACTTCACCAGAATTTGAACTCAGAACATTAAGATGCATGAAATGCCACTAAGCATTTTGTTCAGCATGTTAACGATTCTGCCAGCTCACAACCTTAATTAAATAAATGATAATGATTTCTTTAGTTAATAATAAAAACAACAATAATAATTATATATAATTTACAAATAGAGAAAACAGAGGCTGCAGAGAAGGAGTTCATAGAAGGACAGAAAATTTTTTTTTTAATGTGGAAGAAACAAACAAAAAAAATATAAACAAAATAATATAATTAGAATACTGAAAATGTTGTGTTAGTGTTGATGTTGCTATTGTCATCACAGTTACTGTCTGATGTCAATGTTACTGAATGAAAATTGTCCAGAAGGAGTTTTAAACAATACAAACAATTGCACTGAGAAAGGAACTGATGTCCACTTAATGACAAAAGAGTATGCTTGTATAAAACTGAATTCAGCACCAGACTAGCATCTCTCTCTCTTTCTCTCTCTCTCCTTTTAGATTCTTGTTATTGTTGAAAGGAGCAAAGAGGCAATGATGAGATAAACAAGCTGATTACGTCAAATTATCAATTGACTCATCCATCAAAGAGGAAAGTAATGGCCACATGAATAGATTTAAATTAATTTCAATGGAATCAGCTGGCTGTCCAAAAAGGTCACAGAGTACAAAAATGGAAACCAACAATAATTAAAACAAAATAAATAAACTATCAAAACATAGGTAGCAATAAAAGCAAAACTGTACAAACAATAATGCTGGTTTCAATTGTAACATTTTCAATATAAAGATGTGTGTACAGATGCCATACTGTCTAAAGTATCCATTATTATCAAAGACAGTAGAGTATGATTTAGTGGAGATTTGGTTGCTATTTCCAGCAGGGTCAGTAACATTATAGAAGTGGAAACTATAAATAGACTCAGTCATTTATAACTTATAACTACTTATATTTTAATCTTAGTTTACTGTAGATCTGAATTACTCTTGATTGCTGACTGCTGCAGAAATGGTTGGCATTAACATAAAGACAGAGCATCTAATGG
>NC_142929.1:50430649-50467749 GCF_046866305.1 Octopus bimaculoides | reverse complement strand
GAGACCTTTGGAAATGGGCTGTGCGTGAGAAGACCCGGCAAGCCAAGTAAGATCGTTGCCAGTGCCCCTGGACTGGTTCTTGTGCGGGTGGCACATGAGATGCACCATTTTGAGCGTGGCCGTTGCCAGTACCGCCTGACTGGCTCCTGTAGGATTTTCGAGCGAGATCGTTGCCAGTGCCCCTGGACTGGCTTGTGCGGGTGGCACATAAAAGACACCATTTCGAGCGTGGCCGTTTTCGTGCGGGTGACACGTAAAAGCACCCACTACACTCTCTGAGTGGTTGGCGTTAGGAAGGGCATCCAGCTGTAGAAACTCTGCCAAATCAGACTGGAGCCTGGTGTTGCCATCCGGTCTCACCAGTCCTCAGTCAAATCGTCCAACCCATGCTAGCATGGAAAGCGGACGTTAAACGATGATGATGATGATGATATATATATATATATATATATATGTATGTATGTATATATATATATATATATATATATATATATATATATATATGTATGTATGTATATATATTTATATATATATATATATATATATATATATATATATATATATATGTATGTATGTATGTATGTATATATATTTATATATATATATATATATATGTATGTATGTATGTATATATATTTATATATATATATATATATATGTATGTATGTATGTATATATATTTATATATATATATATATATATGTATGTATGTATGTATATATATTTATATATATATATATATATATATATATGTATGTATGTATGTATATATATTTATATATATATATATATATATATATATATATATGTATGTATGTATGTATATATATTTATATATATATATATATATATATATATATGTATGTATGTATATATATTTATATATATATATATATATATATATATATATGTATGTATGTATATATATTTATATATATATATATATATATATATATATATGTATGTATGTATGTATGTATATATATTTATATATATATATATATATAGATATATATATATATATGTATGTATGTATATATATTTATTTATATATATATATATATATATATATATCTATGTATGTATATATATTTATATATATATAACTATATATAGCATTTAAACCCCAAACTGGTTAGGATGCTTCAAAGAAATTTCATGATTAATTTTGGTAATGTATCTAGTATGCTTTCATTCATTGTAAAACATACTTTTATTCTTTTACTTGTTTCAGTCGCTGGACTGTGGCCAAGCTGGGGCACTGCCTTGAAAGGCATTAATTGATTAACCCTTTGGATACAAACCTGCCTGATTTATGATATAAATTTTCTGTTTTATAGTCATCTAGATTAAAACATTTCATCAGAATTTCATGTTATGTTCCAAACGCCAGCTTAAAAATCCTTTCTGCTAAAGGCTCAAGACCTGAAATTTTGGGGGAGGGAGCTAGTCGATTACATCGACCCCAGTCTTTCACAGGTACTTAATTTATCGACCCCGAAAGGATAAATGACAAAGTTGACCTCTGTGGAATTTGAACCCAGAACATAGTGACAGGCGAAATACCACTAAGCATTTTGTCTGGTGTGCTAATGATTCTGCTAGCTTGTTGCTTTTACTAGCTTAATAATAATCATTTCTAAGGTGGCGAACTGGCAGAATCGTTAGCATGCCGGGCAAAATGCTTAGTGGTATTTCGTCTGTCTTTATGTTCTGAGTTCAAATTCTGCTGAGGTCGACTTTGCCTTTCATCCTTTCGGGGTCAATAAATTAAGTACCAGCTGCGTACTGGAGTTGATCTAATCGACTGCTCCCCTCCCCCAAAATTTCAGGCATTGTGCCTAGAGTAGAAAAGAATAATAATCTTTTCTACTATAGGTGCAAGGCTTGAAATTTTTGGGGAGGGAGCTAGTCAGTTACTTCAATCCCAGTACTCAACTGGTAATTAATTCATCGACCCTGAAAGGATGAAAGGCAAAATCAACCTCAGCAGCACTTGAACTCAGAACATAGTGATGGGTGAAATTCCGCAAAGCATTTCGCCCAGTGTGCTAACTTAATGATAATGACAAAGTTATTCTACTAAAGTCTTCATTATTTTCAACAACATTTATTGAAACAAATGCATTGGATTTCAACAGATATATAGAAATATGGTAACAAAAGGGTTAAATCGCCCTTTCCCCTTCACCAGTTATTGTTATTTTTAAGTCTGGCACTGAATCAATCATCCCCTTTTGCTGAACTGCTAAGTTACGGGATTGTAAAGAAACCAATACCCGTTGTCGAGTGCTGATGTGGTGGTGGTGGGGTGACAAACACAAAGACACACACACTACTCTTTTACTTGTTTCAGTCATTTGACTGTGGCCATGCTGGAGCACCACCTTTAGTCAAGCAAATCAACCCCAGGACTTATTCTTTATAAGCCTAGTACTTATTCTATCGGTCTCTTTTGCCGAATCACTAAGTTATGGGGACATAAGCACACCAGCATCGGTTGTCAAGCAATGCTAGGGGGACAAACACAGACACATATATATATATATATACATATGTATATATATATATATATATATATATATATATATATATATATATTCGACAGGCTTCTTTCAGTTTCCATCTGCCAAATCCACTCACAGGGCTTTGGTCAGCCCGAAGCTATAGTAGAAGACACTTGCCCAAGATGTCACGCAGTGGGACTGAACCTGGAACCATGTGGTTGGTAAGCAAGCTACTTACCACACAGCCACTCCTGCACCATATATATTTATTTACAATAGGCTTCTTTCAGTTTCTGCCCACCGAATTCAGTCACAAAGCTTTGGCTAGTTCAGTTTGGGGCTATGATAGAAGACACTTACTCAAGGTACTGCACAATTGTTGGTTGAACTCAAAACCACATGGTTGGGAAGCGAGCTTCTTACCACACAGCCCTTGCCTGTTAGTTTTCTTTATCATCATCATTTTCTTTGTTGTTGTTGTTGTTGTTGTTGTTGTCATTAACATTGGTCTTATCAGTGTTAGCATTGCTGTCAGTGACGTTGACAAATTGAATTTCAAATGGATTTGACAAAAGTGTAATGCAAATCTCCATCCCTAATTATTGTCACCTAGGTAATAGAATTTATCTACTCTCACTCAGAGAGCAGTCAGAACAAATATACCAACATTGACATCATCATCATTGTTAACCCTCCTCTCTCTTCTCCCCCTCCCCATTTCAGATAACTACTCTAACAGCAAATCCATGCTATCATGGATTTGGCAGGTGTGTAATGCAAATTACTTCAGTCATTTCTGCAAGGTGTGATTTAGCTAAAACTGATAGACACTAATATCATCTTTGCTTCCACTGTTGGTTTACAGCCTTTTGTTAACCTTGCATCATGTATTGCTCATTTATTTACTCTACATATCCATACAAGTGTAACAGTTTCGTCTCTAGTCATCCACATGTATTGGGTAATATATAATAGTCTTTGTGTCATTGTTTGGCCTCTTAGGATTAAGAGCCTTATCTTATTCTAATCACTTTATATTTATCCTAAAAAGGACAGATTGGATATTGTAGTTTTGGGCACACAATTCCTTACGGAAAAAATAGGATGCCTACAGCTTGACTGATTCTGATCATATGTCTGCTTGATCTGAGCCTACTATGGGCTAAATAAAAATAAAGATCAGTTTCGTTGATCACTGAAGATACTTTGTAATTATGACGTGTAATATTTGGTAGTCCCTAGATCATTACTTGGCCTGTTAGAATTAAGAACCTTATCTTATTCTAATCACTTTATATTTATCTTAAAAATGACCCATTGGATATTGTAGTTTTGAGTACATAATTCCTTACAAAGAAACAGGATGCTTACAGCTTGACTGATTTTGATCATAGGTCTGCTTGAATCTGGGCTTACTACAGGCTAAATAAAAACAAGGATCAGTTTCCATGGCATATATATTCCCCACCTGGTTGGGACACTGGTCTGTTGAAAGTTTACTCATTTTTGCCAGCTGAATGGACTGGAACAATGTGGAATAAAGTGTTTTGCTTAAGAACACGTGTTGCCCGGTCCAGGAATCAAAACCACAATCTTATGATCATGAGTCCAATACCCTCTCCACTAAGCCGTATGCCTCCACGATGGATTTGGTAAGTGGAAACAGAAATGTGTGTGTGAACCCTTGTCTATACATCTCACATGATAGTTGTAAGTTAGCATCATCATCATACATGTTAAGTTGTTCATTTCTTGTCTTACATAAAAAACATGTCTAGGTATGGGAAAATGTTATCTTGCTTGGAAACATACGAGGGTCAGTGACAGGAAGGGTATCCAGCTGTAGAAAATCTGCCTAAAAAAAATTCTATCTGACCTCTGCCTGCAAGCAAGGAAGAGTGGATGTCAAATGATGATGATGATTGCTATTTTAAATATTTTAATATCTTCTATCTGCTGGTGGCATATAGAAGGCACCTGTGCTGATGACACATAAAAGGCACCTGTGCTGGTGACACGTAAAGAACACCTGTGCCAGTGACACGTAAAATGCACCAGTGTCAGTGACACCTGTGCTAGTGACATGTAGAAGACACTCATTACACTCAAGGGAGTGGCTGGCATTAGGAAGGGTATCAAGCCATAGAAATCAAGCCAAAACAGACTGGAGCTTGGTGCAGCTGTCTGGCTTACCTGGTTCCAGTCAAATTGTCTAACCCATACCAGTATGGAAAATTGATGCTAAATGATGATGATGATTTAAATCCTTAGCTTGTTCTTTTGATGTGAAGTATTAAATTTTTAGTTTCATCAATAAGAAGCTGGATGATGCTTTCTTGTTGTATCACAGATCTGGTTTATCAAATCTGCTTAGAGCTGGCCAGCATCATAAATACAGTAATGATATAAACCATCATACCACTTTAGACAATTTTGATATATTGGAATTCTCTTTTCTCTTTAGCTATTCTCATTCCAGAAGCACCACTCTGTTACTTATGCAGGAATTAGTATTATTTTAGATATCGACCTTTTATCTATTGGGTAATAAATATCATTTTGGATATCAGTCTTTTACCTACTTAGTAATTAGCTTTGTTGAGATATAATCCTCTAGATATAATCCTCTAATCACCAAATATATCTGTTGTATGATTATATGAGGTGTACTATTTCTTGATTCTTTTGATATTATCTGTTAATCTATTTGGTGATTGCTATTACTTTAGATATGACTCTGTAAGTAGAGGTGCATGGCTTAGTGGTAAGGGTGTTGGACTCATGATTGTAAGATTGTGGTTTCGATTCTTAGACCAAATAGTGCATTGTGTTCTTGAGCAAAACACTTCATTTCATGTTGCTCCAATCCACTCAGCTGGCAAAAGGGAGTGTTTCTGCAATGGGCTGGCATTGCACCCAGTGGGGGGGAATATGTAATATATGCCAGAGAATCTGAGAAACTGACCCTATGGTCTATATGACCCAGGAAGAAGCTTTGTCCTTTTTATGGCTGTCTGTGGTTAAGTTGATTTCACAGTTACATGACTTTGGGTTCATTCCTTCTTCAAGGCAATGCGTAGTTGTCTCCTATAAGTTTCAGGTTGACTATTGCCTTGTGAGTTGAAATGGTTGCCAGAAACTGTAGAAATCCTATTGTGTGTGTGTGTGTGTGTGAGAGAGAGAGTGTGAGCATGTGTCTTTCTGTTCTCTGTATGCTCCATAGATGTCACTGTTGTATTGATGGTGTCATCTGTTGTTAAAATATGTCCAGCTGTTGAGCTGTTCATTGTTTGAAAGACCAGAGGAAGTAGTACCTCAGTTGGAAATAAATGAAGTTTGGCAACAGGAAGTGCATTCCAGCTGCAGAAAAAATGATCTCATCTGACTAATGCTTGCATGGAAAGGTGGACATTAAAACAATGATGGCGATGGTTACGTTGATGATGATGGTGCCCATCCATTTACATTTTTTTGGCTATCAGCAATACTTTGAATATCATTCTTTTACCTATGTGGAAATTAGCTGCTCCTTGAATATAGTCCATTTATCCATGTGATTAACTATTCATCAGATAACTATCATTCCCATTACACATTAACAGTATGTTCTTTCTCCACACCATTACTTGTCTTTCTTTCAAAGCTTCCATAGGTGCAGGCATGGTTGTGTGGTAAGAAGCTTGCTTCCCAACCGCATGGTTCCAGTTTCAGTCTCACTGTGTGGCACCTTGGGCAAATGTCTTTTACTATAGCCTTTGGCTGGCCAAAGCCTTGTGAGTGGATTTGGTAGACAGAAACTGAAAGAAGCCCATCATATATATATATATATATATATGTGTGTGTGTGTGTGTGTGTGTGTGTGTTTCTGTGGGTGTAAATGGGTGTCTTTATGTCTGTCTTTGTCCCCCACCAGCATTTGATAACCAGTGTTGGTTTCTTTACATCCCCATAAATTCATGGTTCAGCAAAAAGAGACTGATAGGATAAGTAAAGAGTCAAAAGAAATGCTACTTTGGAGGTATTTGAACTCAGAATGTAAAATTGCTGGAAGAAATGCTGCTGAGTTCAAATACCTCCAAGGCTGACTTTACTCTTCTGTTTCTTGGAGTTGATAAAATAAGTACCAGTTAAGCACTGGTGATGTAATTGAGTTGTCCACCCCTAAAATTGCTGGCCTTGTGCTAAAATTTGAAACCATTATTACTTTTCTTCATTAACTATGTTTTCTGTAGAACTCCCAATAATAATGTTTTCTGCGGAGGTTGTCTTTTGGCGATGTTGGGTCTTCTCTATTATCATGACAGATGATCTTCATATCTCACACAAGTCATTTATTCCACAACTTTCAAAATTAAAAGCAGTTCCTGTGACATTTTATCATTGTAGTATGTTTTTTTGCCTCTTCTAGTCATTATTCTGTCAAGTTGAAGAGATTAAACCTTTTCTTATAGCTTGGCCTGTTTACACAAATTGTTAATCTCTCGTCAAAGCTGTTGACATTTGTTGTTTAACATTAATAATTTAAAATACAATGCTAGCCAAACACTTTCTTGTGTTGGTTTAAACTTAGCTCTGAAGTTCACTCCATATCTTCACTCCTTCACCAATGAAGAACTGCAATCAATCATATTCATAGATACTTACACATACACATACACATTTGTCTGCACACACACACACATCATCATCATCATCATCATTATCATCGTCCGCTTTCCATGCTAGCATGGGTTGGACGATTTGACTGAGGACTGGTGAAACCGGATGGCAACACCAGGTTCCAATCTGATTTGGCAGAGTTTCTACAGCTGGATGCCCTTCCTAACGCCAACCACTCTGAGAGTGTAGTGGGTGCTTTTACGTGTCACCCGCACGAAGGCTAGTCAGGCGGTACTGGCAACGGCCACGCTCAAAATGGTGTATTTTATGTGCCACCCACACGAGAGCCAGTCTAGGGGCACTGGCAACAATCTCGCTCGAAAATCCTTACACATGTCACGGGCACAAGTGCCAGAAAGGCAACACTGGGCACAGGTGCTATCCCGATTTCGCTTTCGCTTGCCCCAATAAGTCTTCGCAAGCTGAGTTTCGTGTCCAATGAAGGAGACGACATTGGCACGGATGCCAGTCGTCGAATTTAGTTCGATTTCACTTGCCTCAACAAGTCTTCGCACGTATGTATATATATTTCACAAATGCCTGTAGAATGTTATGATGTTTTCTGAATCTGTGCATGTCACATTATGTGTATGTCACTGTGAAAATCCCTCACAGTGACTTTTATTTTACCCCAGTCACTGTGTTCCTATTTCTTTGTTTTAAAATATGCAAATTCTCTGTGGTAGGAAGTTTGTTTCCCAACCATATGGTTTCAGGTTCAGTCCTACTGCATGGCACCTTGGGCAAATATTTTCTTCTATAAACCCAGGCTGACCAAAGCCTGTGAGTATGAGTGAATTTGGTAGATGGAAACTAAAAGAAGCCTGTTGTATGTGTGTGTGTGTGTGTATATGTATGTGAGTGTGTGTGTGTGTGTGTGTGAATGTCTTTATGTTTGTCTTTGTCCCTCACCACAATAAGTAAAGGGCCAGGTTTTAAAAAATATTATATAAGTACTGGAGTTGATCTGTTCGACTAGTGCTGCCCTAGTATGGTTGCAGTCCAATAGCTGAAACAAGTAAAAAAATAAAAGATAAATCTGGGCAGTTATTTTAGTACCCTTTAGATTTACCAAAAACATAATCTTTTGATCTACATTCTTAGTGATAACTGTAACATTCATCTATATAATATATCCCTTGCTGTTGACATGTACTTTTTGTAACTTTCTCATTTTATCATGCAATTTGCCCAAAGCCCCTGGAGGGTACATAATAGATTTTTATTGAAATCCAATTAGCCTATTATTGAATTGGATGTTAGTGTAACGTGTATGCAAAGTTTTGTGAATATTGGTTTGCTGGTTTAGGCACTAAGATGGTAACAGACAGACAGATAGATAGATAGAAATTGCCATTTATATATATATATATAGATGTGTGTGTGTGTGTGTGTGTGTGTGTGTGTTTGACAACTGGTGTTGGTTTGTTTACATCTCTGTAACTTAGCAGTTTAGCAAAAGGCACTGATTAAATAAGTACTGGCTTTAAAGAAAAGGAAAAAGTACTGGGGTCAATTCATTCAACTAAAAACATGACCCAGCATGACCACAGTCTAATGGCCGAAGCAAGGGTAATGACCGACAAAAGATAAAAGGAACCAACACCGGTTGTCAAGTGGTGATGATGGACAAACAAAACACACACACACACACACACACACACACACACACACACACACACACACACACACACACACACACACACACACACACACACACAGTGTCTATCAAATTCACTCACAAAGCTTTAATCAACCTAAGGCTATAGTAGAAGTCACTTGCCCATGGTGCCATGCAGTGGGACTGAACCCAGAACCATGTGGTTGGGAAGCAAGCTTCTCACTTCACAGCTACACCTGCATCTATACTTCTTTCAATACATCTTCTGTGATATTGTTGCTGTGCGTGTTCAATTGGTGAAAGGAAATCTTCGTCACTTAGATTATTGAACTGCCAAAGAAATCCAAAGTGGGGCACAAATCAAACACAACTACTCAGATCTTTATTCAAGATCACAGTGAATAGAATCGATAATAACAAAGAAGGCATTCACTCTGTAATGCTTGGTATTAGACAGAATTGGTGATATATAGTTAGTGAAGAATTCAGATGTTCTCTAGTATTAGCTTAAGTTCAGTCTGAATTGAAATTCGTTACTCTCAGATTTGTTAAATGCCATCCATATGACTGCTAATATTATCCTTTTCAACATCAAGTGTATAATCCCAAGCTTCAGTCACAAGATGCGTCTGGTGAGTCATTGTCAATACCTTAAACTGTAAAGATGACAACAGAATGCATTGAAATGTTCACCTTGCTTAAGATCTTAATGTAGGTGCAGGCCTGGCTGTGTGGTCAAGAAGCTTGCTGTGTAGCCATGTGGTTTTTGGTTCAGTCCCACTGCGTGGTACCTTAGGCAAGTGTCTTTTACTATAGCCCTGGGTCAATAAATGCATGGTTAGTGAATTTGGTAGATGGAAACTGTAGAAGTCCATCATGTGTGTGTGTGTGTGTGTGTGTGTGTGTGTGTGTGTTTCTCTTCCTACCACCATTTGACAGATTAAGTGGTAGTCTTAAAAGTTAGTACTGGGCTTGATTTCTTCAACTAAAACTCTTCAAGGCAGTGTCCCAAGATGGCTGCAGTCCAATGACTGAAACAAGTAAAAAATATAACCTATATCAATCATAGTTTAGTTGCTTTAATTTGAAATTCATTTATTCTAATTTGAAATCCCTCTGATTTAATTAGAAATTGAGTTGTTTAAATTTGAAATTCATTTATTCTAATTTGAAATCCCTCTGATTTAATTAAAACTTCAATTGTTTTAATGTGAGAATGAAAAGATGTAGTTCTGGATATTCCATACAAAGCAGCAAAGCAATGTATCTTTACAGTTGCCAAACTTTGTGGACTGCTGCTAAACATGTATAGTTTTTGAAGTGTCCCAAAGTAAATAACTACTTCCACATATAATTCAGTGCAGTCAAACCAACGAGGTTTAATGTATGGTAGAAACCATGTTTTTAATATGTTGGAATTAATCTGAGGACTATCTAATCATCCATAAAGATGACTGATGACTGGTGTGATGACTTTCTTAAAAATGAAGAAGTGTTGTGCACCATCAACCTTACTCTCATCCACATCTTCAGTCTGGGGATGAAGATGGATGCAATTGATGAATAAGGTGTCTAAATTTTGCCTCGTCTTGCTCTCTGCACTCAACAATGCATTGCTGCAACTGCTTCCTCATTTCCTCCGTCTCTTTGAAACATGGTTTCATCTGCAAAGCCTGCTGGATTCCAGTTTCCACATGCATTTGTTGGCAAGCCCTAATATCTTAATTAACCCATAATTGGGACCCTGACAGGTGCTACTACTCCAGGTCAGGGTAGTGGCTAAGAGATGGTTCCACATTCTTCAAAATCCTGGAAATCTTGAACCAAGGGTCCACTGCGAGATGTAGTTTACAGTTACCCCTCAGCTGTAATAGCTGTAATGGTTCAATGGAGTGCAATTAGCTCTTGTAAAGTTGTTTACACTCTATTATATCTTGTAAAGTGGAGGCGCAATGGCCCAGTGGTTAGGGCAGCGGACTCGCAATCATAGGATCACGGTTTCGATTCCCAGACCGAATATTGTGAGTGTTTATTGAGCGAAAACACCTAAAGCTCCATGAGGCTCCGGCAGGGGATGGTGGGGAACCCTGCTGTACTCTTTCACCACAACTTTCTCTCACTTTTACTTCCTGTTTCTGTTGTGCCTGTATTTCAAACGGCCAGCCTTGTCACACTGTGTCATGCTGAATATCCTCGAGAACTACGTTAAGGGTACACGTGTCTGTGGAGTGCTCAGCCACTTGCACATTAATTTCACGAGCAGGCTGTTCCGTTGATCGGATCAACTGGAACCCTCGACGTCATAAGCGACAGAGTGCCAACAACAACTTACCTTATAAAAATATTTGTCTATTAAGTTTCTTCATAACAAACTTGAAGATCCAACTTTAAAAAATCTTCTATAAACTATTTTGTACTCGAGTGATAGTTTCATAGTTTTCTTTGAGGAGTTACCATGTTTTACCATACAGGCATACAGGTCTAAATTTTCAGACCAAAAGTGACAGTCAAAAAAGCTTGATCAACTTATGTGTGAAAAGGACTTTGAAGGGCCAAAAATTCCATGTGAAATGTGGCAGGATTGTTTGAATGCTTATACTACATGTTTATGCTAAATATTATATGCTGATTTCTGATTTGTATGCCAGTAAATATGGTATCAAATAAAATGAAACTGTTCTTCAGTTAGAAATGTCAAACATATCTACAAGCTTTACATACTGAATAACTCTAGGAGCTTGTTTCTTTTTTGAATCAGCTGGAATGACATCGACAGTGCTTGAATAATATTTGGCATTTTGAATCTCATCAATGATTTTCATTTGCATAGATTCTCTGCAGAGATCTATGAATTCACTTTTTGTGTAGGGAGAGATAATGAATTTGAGTTCTCTTGTGATTTTCTTGTGGCTCTTGCATGTTTTTGACATGTCCTGCAAAAAAAAATGTGTCATGCTGAGGAACTCTAATGCTTCATCAAGGCAACTACCTTATATATTCTTACCGCACAAAAGCATTTTCTCTTTGAATTCAGTCCTTCAAATCAGCTAACTATTTAGCGCTCAACCATTTTCTGCAAAATAAACTTCAAGCGCTGCCCACATTAAGGTGCTGTTCATTCTGGATAGCATATGCGTTCCATCTCTTCTTTCAAAACTCCATTGGAAGAACTGGCAAAAACTTGTCAGTACACACACACACATGCATACGTACACTTGCACACACATAATTATGTACACTTGCACACACGATTATGTATTCTTGCACATATGATTATGTACACTTGCACACATGCATATGTGCACTTGCAATGCGCACACACATGCACATGTGCACTTGCATATATACACACATGCGCACAATTGCACATGCATATATGCTTATGTACACTTGCACATACACACATGCTTATGTATACTTGCACATTCATACTTGTCCATGCACACACATGCATATACATACCATTTCATCTCTTGTATTTTTTATTATCACCATCAGCTTGAGACCAGGAGGTGCAAGGGTTGCAAGTACACCCTCTAAAATTTTTTGGGTGCAATGAAAATACTTCGAACATCCTGATTTTGCACCTACTAAGCAAATTTTAGTTCCTGCACTTTATGATGAATACAGTTGCATCTTTTCCTTGTCTAAGTTTGCAAGCTCCATTCCATCCCAACCTGGTGGGTATTGTTATTCAGTGCTGCTCATTGTTTTTGCTGACACCAGGTCAGCTCTCATCAAGCTGACCTATTATCAAAGCATTATAACTATGACCATCTTTCTTTTCCTATGTAAAGGAACTCAGGACTACATTATCCAATGTTGTCTTTTCTAAGGTGGCAGGGTTTGGCTGCTGTTTCGGACCTTTGTGATTTGACGGGCAACATTTTTTTATGTAGTGTTTTTGGTACCGAAACACTTTCAAACTTCGTATACTTGTATATTTTGTGGTATAGAACAGATAATAAATTTTGTATTCGAAGTTATTTCACATTAAAAATTGTCTTATTTCGATAATTTCAACTAATCACTGACATCTATTCAGTTGAATACAGTAACTGCTGTGACGGTGTATATGGTATTAATCCCCGTTAGTTCTGACATTTCCAATTAACTAGACTGTTCGTAAACAAAGGGGAAAAAGCCATCAAAATACTTGAATTATTAATGCACTTGTTATTGGAGCTACCAGAATTATTAATGCACCTCCACCAAGTGCTTCATTTCCTACAAATAGCAGCCAAATCTTCTTCAAATCAAACTCTAGTTTAGGGTTAGGGTTCGGGTTTTAGAGTTAGGGTTAGGGTTGGGGTTAGGGTTAGGGTTATGAGTGCGGTTATGGGAAAAATATACACACACAGATACGCACAGCGTAATTTATTATATAAACAATATATGCGTATAAATTACGATTAAACTGGATGAAATATGTCACAGGGAATAACATTTTTATGACCGGCCAGCACTGATTGTATTCAGCTGAATAGACATCAGTGATTGGTTGAAATTACAGAAATACGACAACTTTAACATGAAATAACTTGCGATGTACATTTTTTTGTTAAGAAGGCTAAGAGAAAAAGTTGTTTTGTATGACACATTCTACCAGTGTCCCAAGTTTGAAAGTGTTTCGTTAAGAAAACAAGTGTTGCCCATCAAATCACAAAGATCCGCTGTTTCTAGCAGCTCAAATGACCACACAGAAACTGTCTTGTCAGCTTAACCCTGTAGCTTTCAAACTGGTTATATCTAGCCAAAATATTCTACTTGCTCTATGTTCAAACTGGCCAGATTTGGCTTCTCAAACCTACTCCAAAATGTCATTTTAAAGATAAACACTCTCCTGATCAGAATCTCAAGATTACAAGATAATACAGGATGTTTACCTTATCAAAAGTTGACCGTCCACATTGGCTGGGCTGTTTATGAAATTTGTGAGCAGCCCAGCCAAGAGTAATACTCAGAATAGGTTGTCATCTTATGTTATAAACACGCACAGGCACACTTGCTCTCTCTTTTCCTCTTTCACTCACATATACACACCCTCTTGCTTTTTCTCTCATACTTACTTTCTCTCTAATGCCTCTCCCCTCCCTCTCTCTTACACTCATACTTACACTCTTTCTTTCTAACACTTGTTCCCCATGTCCCTCTTTCACTCACTCTCTATCTAACACTCCTCCTCTTCCCTCTCACCGTCTTTCTCTAATATACCCCTCCACTTCTTGCCCTCCTCTCTTTCACACACACACACACACACACACAGGTACAAAATAATGGACACGAACACAGACACATACGCACAAAATAATGGACACACACACACACACACACAAAATAATGAGCTGTTCTGAAACCTAGCATGATCCTTTGCTTGTAACCCTATCTGCCAACATTGATAGCAGTAACAGGTGCCACAATCAGAAATGAAAATTCCAATCAATATCCAGTCAATAACTCATTCAGTATTTTATATCTCGCTGTTTGTTTTTCAATCCGGAAGTGAGCGGGGAAGGGGGCGGGGAGAAGAGGAAAAAAACATCATGCTCAAAAAATGTGCCAAGCATGAACGGGCTAGCTATTGGCGATTGAATGACCTTTATGTGAGCGCATGGTCTGCTAGAAATTGCGGCTAAGAATTCTTTAGATCACGTCCATTTTTTTTTCAGTAGTGATGGGGGGAGGAGAAAAGAAATCTTGCTAAAAAAAAAAATGTACCAAACATAAACGAGACGAGTTAGCTGACTGGTGATCGAATGACCTTTATGTGATCATTCGATCTGCTAGAAATAACAGCTAAGAATACATCAGATCACATCCTGTTGCCTTGCAAAAGGGAAAAAAAATATATTGGTTATTATAGTCTTGGATATACCATATATCAGGAAGAAGGAAACGGGAGCAAGAAAAAGAAAAAAAAAAAAGAAAGAAAGGCATGAGATGTTTACGGCTTGAATGTCTTTGATGGTAGTTTTTGTTTACTCGAACAGGCATGACCTGGGGGCGAAGAACAACTGAGTTCATTAAGAGCTATTGTTGTTGTCGCTACTTAGCTTCAGGTAAGTCCTGCTCGCACAAACCGGTGATCAAAGGAATTCCTGGTGCAGACTTCCTGTCTTTTTTTTACATATTGTAGTTTTTAGGGGAATTTTCGGCTGTTGTTTCTAGCGGGATGAGACTACTGCATTGACTTGGAAGCCCTCCCTTCACTCTCTATATGTCTGTCTGTCTGTTCATACATACATACATACATACATACATACATTTTGTTATGTCTTGGGAGTTTCAACACGCGAACTCACATCAAGAATCTTGCAAACCAAATACAATAATTGAAGGGTGTTGTGTGTATGTATGTATGTATGTATGTATATATATATGTATATATATATATATATATATATATATATATATATATATATATATATATATATATATGCGCACACACATTCACACACGCACACACCACATGCATTCAAAACGGTTAAATAGTTGGTAGGATAACCAGGAGAAAAATATATTAAATGAATGACTACTCTTTTGTTTGTGTTGTTTATTTAAAAGCGTAACATAGGCTACAGGTCTCTTGTATTCACGGCACGCAGACACATACACATATGCGTACGTTCATATATATATTATCGTCACCATTCCTTGGGTTTTAATAGATTCTTTGCTATTTATTTAATGACTTATTTATTTTCACGGCCAACTTAAAGTGGAAGATATTTCGAGGGTGGGGGCCCGAGGAATAATAGTTTCTCTCGATCAATATAAAACAACAAAAAAAAAAACTAAGTGGGTTAATTAAACAGCGAATTACTTAGCAACCAGCAAGGGAATTAACTCACGGCGAACACTTGTTCTTTATCTCCCTTCACAAAAAAAGCTGCAGCAGTCAACTGCAATACTTTGCCAAGTTGTGTGTTTCGTGTTGATTTACTTTGATTTCTCTCTCTCTCTCTCTCTCTCTCTCTCTCTTACATACACACTCAATATATGTATTTACACACATTACATACATTTATAGATATGTGTGTGTGTGTGTATGCATTGCAAAAGATACTGAAATGAAACAATGACAAGAACAGACAAAAAGAAAATAGAGCTAATTGATTAGTGCGTCTCTTTGCAGAAAGCAAACATAGAATAATCAAGGATGCTTTATTCCCCCCTCTCTCATCACATAAATTTTCTTACATCAATTATGTTTCCCTTCCTCTTTTCATATATAATAGGTATTGTGATAGCATTGTCTCTTACATTAACAATTGATGTATTGACTGTTGTTCACTGTAGCTCATTAGTAACTGTTTTTCATCTGATGTTGGCAGTATGAAATTTATCAGAAATTGAAGTTTTGGAAATTGTATAAACATAGAAGAACGAGATAGTAAGTTTCTTAGGATTGTAGAATAAAGAGGAAAAAGGTGCAGACATTGTTTAAATCCCAGGTCATTTCTAGACGAAAAAAAAAAACGACAAAAAACAACAACCTTACACTAAATAGGCGCAAGTGTGGTGTGGCAAAAAGCTTACTTCCTAATCACATGGTCCCAGGTTCTGTCCCACTTTGTGGCTCCTTGGGAAAATGTCTTCTACAATAGCTTCGGGCCAACCAAAGCCTTGTGAGTGGAGTTGGTAGACAGAAACTGAAAGAAGCCCATCATATATTGGGTCGTGCCATAAATAATGCAGTTTTTTTTCAATTGCATGGGCTAAAAGTCAGAGGGGGATGGGATAAACTACCTGCATCAACTTACTATAAAAGCAAGTGGTACTTTTACCTTGTATTTATTCTTAGTGCAAGTTTTGAAGAGAGCAGTTCGATTTTAACAGTTACTTTTTCGAAGCTATAATGGTAGTGACAAAGGAGCATACTTAGTATATTTTGCTTTTATAAGTTGAGTAAAGGCAACAATGCAACAAAAAGTGCAAGGAATATTAATGCAGTATATGGGGATCAGACAATAAGCATAAGCCAGTTTCAACAGTGGTTCTAGAAATTCGGAGTCAGAAACTACAGCCTAGAAGACGAACCTTATCCTGGAAGATCTGTAGAGCTTGATGAAGACATCCTGCAAACCCTGGTGGAACAAAATCCCATCGTAACTGTTGAATAACTAACAGAGAAGCTTGGATTTGGTCACTCAACCAATTCATCGAGTGAATGTGTGCTCTTTGCTGTCATGTCTCATGAATGAACCTTTTTTGGACTGGATAGTGAATGGTGATGAGAAATGCTTTCTCTATAAAAATGTCAAGCACTGAAGACAGTCGGTAGGGTAAGGAGAAACACCGGCACCCCAGGCTAAAGAAGGCCTTTTTCCATGTAAAGTCTTGTTATCTGTTTGGGGGATATGAAAGGTTTAGTCCTCTTTAAACGTTTAAACCCAACCAAATGATAACAAAGGAGATCTATTGCAAGCTGCTTCAGTGGCTTAAATCAGCACTAGAAGGAAAACGACCATCTTTGGTTTCAAGACGAAAGGTGTTCTTCCATCAAGATAATGTTCATCCATATACAGTGAGGATGATATTCCAACGGCTGGAGCAGTTTGAATGAGAAACAATGCCCCACCCACCATATTAACTGGACATTGCCCCATCTGATTATCATTTATTCTACAGTCTTCCAAATAATTTAGACAGGAAAAATATGAATTCTGTAGATGAGATGAGAACAGTTCTGGAGGAGTATTTTTCACTATGGACAAGAGAATTTTGGAAGAGGGGCCTTGCAAGTCTACCCAATAGATGGAAGAGCATTGTAGAAAATAATGGAGAGTATATTTTAAATTAAAAAAAAACTTTATTATCTTAGTTTTCAAAAATAAAAGAAGTATTAAAAAAACACATTATTTATGGGATGCCCCCAGTGTGTGTGTGTGTGTGTGTGTTTCCATCCCCACACCACTGCTTAACAACTGGTGTTGGTGTGTTTATGTCCATGTGACTTAACAGTTTGGCAAAAGTGACAGATAGAATAAGTACCAGACTTGACAAAATTAAGTACTGGGATTCGATCATTCAACTAAAAATTCTTCTAGGCAGTGCCCCAGCATGACCATAGTCTAATGATTGAGACAAGTAAAAGATAAAAAATATGATCAAAAGCACTACAGCTGTGACTAATTTTTTTTTTTTGCGACATAGCATACCTAATACTACATATTCTGATGTTACATGAACCAGTCCCATGGCCTAAAGGTTAAATAGGTTGTGCACCTTAAAAGTCAGCTAAGAAGAGCAAAAAATGAGTTGAGTGAACTCTGAATAAATCACCAGAGAGTAATTGAAACCTCTGCTGTACCTTTTCCAAGAATATTTATAAATCTTCCATCAGCTTTAACACCTGCAAAATAGGCAAGGCACATGAAGTGTGTGTGTGTGTGTGTGTGAGAGAGAGAGAGAGAGAGAGAGAGAGAGAGAGAGAGAGAGAGAGAGAGAGAGAGAGAGAGAGAGAGAGAGAGAGAGAGTGTGAGTGAGCTATATATTAAGATTAGTAATCTCATTTCAGTTGGTATAGCCACAGCATATCAGCCATTATACTCTCAAACTTCTTCAGGTGCCTGTCATATTTGGTCACATCCTAAGGGTTTTGAATCAAATCTTTTGTGAAATCCACAGGAATGAATTATTCTTATTCTGTTGTCCATACCAGGGATACTGTAATATTAAGATAATATAAGGCAATGAGCTCTCAGAATTGTTGGCACACTGGGTAAAATGTTTACTGGCATTTTGTCTGTTCTGAGTTCAAATTCAGCTGAGGTCGACTTTGCTTTACATTCATTATGGGTTGATAAAATAAGTACTAGTTGAGCACTGTGGTTGATGTGAACGACTTACCCCCTGCCTTAACATTGGTGGCCTTGTGTCAAAATTTGAAACCGATATTAGAATATTGCAATAGTAATGAATATGAGAATATCACTGGTTTGGACACTGCAATAATAACAATTGACACTTATGGATTCAAAAAGGGTTCAACACCATTCCAGAAACATTACTGAATACAAATACAGTGGGTTCCTGATGAAGGCTGGTGAGTACCATAGTTGAATCCGTGTGACTATAGCAACCAAGGTGAGGACACTAGTTCACATGTAACTATGTATAGTAGTTCTGTGAAGGTGCATGGCTCAGTGGTTAGAGCATCAGGCTCACAAATCATGAGGTAGTGCGTTTGATTCCTGGACCGAGTTGTATGTTGTGTTCTTGAGCAAGACACTTTATTTCACATTGCTCTAGTTCACTCAGCTGTAAAAATGAATTGTGACATCACTGGTTCCAAGCTGTATTGGCCTTTGCTTTTCCCTTGGATAATATCTGTGGTGTGGAGAGGGAAGGCTGGTATGCATAAACGACTGCTGGTCCCCACAAAAACTTTCTTGTCCAGACTTGTGCTTTGCAGGGTGACTTTGTAGGTGCAATCCCAAGGTCATTTACCCCAATTCAATGAAGTATGCAGTGTGGGAAGGTCTGGTGATCAAGAACATCCATGCAAGAATTGAAATGATTCAAAAGTTTTGGGTTGTGGAGGTAGTAATTAAAATTGGATGAAGCTAAAGACAGAAGGCTTTTCACATTTTTTGTCATATTTTAGGGACAGTGAACCTTGAAGCAGATAAAGCTATAAATAAATATGTAAATATTGAGTTAAAAGCATTTTGAATAGAAAAGTTGAAGGCTGCCCATAGGACATGAACTCACATCTGTAAACATGACATACAAACTCATTCACCTACAGATAAACACACACAGACGTATTCATATATGTTAGGTCTCTTTCGGCTTTGGTTTATCAAATGCATTCACAGGCGGTTTGCCTAGGGTTATAGCGGAAGTCGTTTGACCTACTATAGCCTGGGGCCAACTAAAGCCTTGTGAGTGAATTATATAGTGTATATTTATAAATATATATTATAATTAAAAACATAATAAAAACGTCTGCATAAGATTTGTACTTGAACTTGGCAAATTGGTCTGTGGTTAGGGAAGGTGTGGAGTAGGTATTCTGATGGCATGTGAATAAAAGTTACAAAACTGGTTACAAGAACTCTGCTGCTAGTTAATTAAAATAGTGGCCAAAATATTAATGGAATTAATCAATGTTTTACTGAATGAGTATTTCATTTCATTTCCTTTCCTCTATTGATGTCAGTGTAATTAATCAGCTGACTTCTGATTGGAGGTCACCTATTTTTCTCTAATATTTCCAAATAGAAAAAAAAAAAAAAAAAAAAAATATTGCAATTATATATATTGTCCACTTTGAAAATCTAATCTGAAGGATCTGGAAAAGATAGATGGTACAAAACCAGATTGATGTATATTATATGCTCTTTCACTCCTGTTCAGTCATCTGTATCATCTCTTAGTCTCAGTCACTCAGCCATAAGGTACTTTTTCATGTAGTATGTACCATCTGTTTAATGTACATATCCAAACTACCTCCTATCTAATTGCAAAAAAACAAAAAAAAAACAAAACAAAAAAAAACATCCTATTGTTCAAGATATGCTAAAAGATAGAATGGTTATGGTCAGAATATCATTGAATCATGGATCTACTCTATTCAGGCTAATTGATGGCTAACAACATCACAATGTATCTTGATAGTCTTTATGTTGTTGTTTGACCTGCTAGTAATAGCTTCCTTCTGATTACACACTGCCATTATATATAAAAAAAAGGAATGATATATTGAACAACACGTGGCCCTTAATATATATATATATATATATATATATATATATATATATATATGTGTGCGTGTATAAATAAAGAAAAAGATAAAGAGACCAATGGCAAAGTTAGAATATATATATATATATATATATATATATATATATAATTCTAACTTTGCCATTGGTCTCTTTATCTTTTCTTTATTTTCCCTGTGGTTAGGGAAGGTGTGGAGTAGGTATTCTGATGGCATGTGAATAAAAGTTACAAAACTGGTTACAAGAACTCTGCTGCTAGTTAATTAAAATATTGGCAAAGTTAGAATATATATATATATATATATATATATATATATATATATATATATATATAATTCTAACTTTGCCATTGGTCTCTTTATCTTTTTCTTTATTTATACATACACACACTAATACACGACTTATGTTATATTCCCCATTCATGTTGCTACGACAGGGGCATAACTAGTCAATATACAGCACTTACTCGGTATTGCCTGTATCTTTAGGGTTTGGTTGACTCCAATACCCTTCATAACCTTTATTATATATATATACATACATACAGAGAGCGAGAGAGAGAGGTAGTGAGCTTGTTTCCCGGACTGCGCTGTCGGTTGTGTTCTTGAGTAAGACTCTTTATTTCACATTGTTCCCGTTCACTCAGCTGCAGGAATGACTTGCACCATCACTAGTGCCAAGCTGTATTGGCCTTTGCCTTACCTTTGGATAACATTGGTGGTGTAGAGAGGAGAGTCTGGTATGCATGGGCAGCTGCTGGTATTCCAGAAACAAATTTGTCTGGACTTGTGCCTTGGAAGGTAACTTTGTTGGTGTACAAGCCAAATATAGAAGTAATAGCAAAGATAATAATAAACAATATAAGGAAATAAATAAAGATAATTATAATATATGTATAAAGAAAAATAAGAAAAATGATTATGGTAAGGATAATACCAAAAATAATTCAAACGGAAATAAACAGAATTATTATATACCCACAAAGAATCCACTGACAACGAATAAAAATAATAATAAGATTTATAATTATAGTAATATTAATAATAATAATAAACATAAGGAAATTATATGGTCAATTATCCCTTATGGGATCCAAATCAAAACTAACATAATTAAAGAAATTCTGAACATAATAAAAAAATCCTTTGAAAAGAACGAAACATACTCGAAAATATTCTCAAACAAAAAACTATCTGAGTTGGGTATTCTACAACAAGAAATGAAAATATATATCTAAAAACATAAATGTAAATATATATATATATATATGTGTGTAAATATATATAAATATATAGATGAATATATATATATATATATATATATAATACAGAATGGAACAAGAATGCAAAACATCAAGACAGTTAGGTGATAGAAGAAAGGGACAAAACATCCAGATTGACAATGCAAAGAAAACAGATACAGGTCATTCGGAGTTTTCTCTCTTCAGTCGAGATCCAGATTATCGTTGCAATTTCGGTTGGTTATTCTCGATATTGCTCCAATCTAGCCAGCTCCAAGGAAAAACTAAGCTTAGAGCATTAGATTCCTTGGAAGAAAGCAGCAAATGTATACAAAAACAAGGACAGAATAAAAACGAACAATGTTATACAAATACAGTAGTACACATACAGTAGGAATAATAACAGGACAAAACAACAAATGTCTTTCGACTAAGGACGAATAAAATTAAGCTGGCGTATATGGAAATAAGGCCTAACAGCCGGGATATATATATATATATATATATATATGTAAATTGTAAATCCAAAAAATAACAACACACCGCAACCATTAGCTGGCATACACAGGTGCTTACAATTGTCAAGTATTACCTCTAAATTTTAATTATATATATATATATATATATATATATATATACATATATATATATTATAAGTAAATATAAAAGGGAGGGTGGTCATGAGTGGATAGCTTTTGATCTTATGTTAGCTGAGTTAGGGCTAACTTGAGCTAAGTAACAACAGCAACAACTACAATATGAACAAAAATGCTAGAAATAGTTCCTTTCAGATTACATACTGCCTTCATAAAAAAAAAAAGGAAAGACACATTGGACAACATGGTCCTATATATATATAAAAAGAGAAGGGTGGTCATGACTGGATTGCTTTTGATCTTATATTAGCTGAGTCAGGGCTAACTTGAGCTAAACAACAACAGTAAAAACTAAAATGCCATATCCACAAATCATTTTTCTATTCTTTTTCCCATTCTCTCTTTTTCTCCCTCCCTCCCTCCCTCCCTTACTGTCCTGCTTGCTTTCTGTTATCGATTTTTTCCCCACCTCTTTATGTGATTCATTGGTATTTATTAATGGAATGTTCTTTATTTTGCAGCCTCTGTAACCTATTGGTAATATAGGGTTTCTAAAAATTGTCCAACTATGGCTCAACAATATGTTATCAATTGGCTTTTAAAGCCTGGTTTATTGATCCACACTACATTTAATTATATATGTTTAACATTGAACTGTAAAGTGCATGTCAACTGATCCATAAACAGACATTAAATTTCATGAAATCATAGCAGTATTATCCATGTGATTATTGAATTTGAGAATGACTTGTAATCCTTCTCCTGGTTATCAACACGCATTCTAAAACTTGAAATCTTTGGGAAAATGCAGTGTTGTGTTGCTAATTCTTTCCCTTCAGTTAGTATATACTTTGTTGTTTGGTTCTTTTTCTTCATCGTGTTCCAGTTCTCATTTCTTCTTCATCTTGTTTCTTCTTCTTCTTGCTCGTCATTGTCCTCCCCCCTCCTTTGCTGTCTTCTATGTCATCTGTGCCTTCTTTAGCATCTTGTATTTATTCTTCATGTTCTATGTCTTCTTCATCTTCTAAGTATTTTTCTTCTATGTCTTCTTCATCTTCAAATTCTTCTTCTTTGTCTTCTATGTCTTCTTCTTCTTTGTCTTCTATGTCTTCTTCTTTGTCTTCTATGTTTTCTTCTTCTTTGTCTTTGTCTTCTTCTTTTCCAAACCGCTTCTCCACATTAACTTTTGTAGACCTTCAGTGCCATGTCACATGTCTCTCTCAGCATCAACATTGAAGTTGAAAGGCCTTCGTCCTCTATTAGAGCATAGAACTCTCTAGAATATGACATCTGACATAACCTGATATTAATCACAATAGCAGTGGCCAGCAAAGCCTACTTTGCATCTTTAACAGCAATACAAGAGATGACTGGAATCTGTCCATCATAAATCTCCTGTTTGTGCTCATGCTATGAAATGTTTTGCACCACCATGAGAAGCTTGGTATATTCACCTTAAACTCTTCTTCTTCATTGTCCAAGTTTTGACTTCACAGAGAACAATACTCTTTGTACATATCCCGAAGAAGACCAGCTTCTTTCGACTTTGAAATATTTGATTATTATTAAATGTTGTGGAGCTTGTTGCAGGCATTCCAGGCTTTCCCTTTGTATGCCAAGCAGTCTTTCTTACTCTCAGCAACATTAGACCCACTGTTCTTGAAGTTATTGATCTCCTCGAGTTGTATGCCATCATTGGAACAAATTGGTAGGAGTCAAGGTAACTGTGACTTGCCATTTGTGGCATATTTTAATAAAAGGTTTTGCCTGTCTGTGTAACCCTTTAGTATTCAGATTACTCTGTCAAATGTAATGCTTATTTGATTACATTGTTTTGAATTAATCATGTATTATCTCATAGATTTGAGATTTTAATGATGTAATTGTATATTATTAGAATGACATTGGAGGGTACGTGTGAGAGGCCAGATCTTCTCAGTTTGAAGATAATGCAGAAAGAATATTTTGGCCAGTATGGCCAGTTTAAATGCTAAAGGGTTAAATTAATTTTGAAAATACATTGTGGCTGTGTGGTAAGAAATTTGCTTTGGAGAGGGGAGGGGAACACACACACACATACACACACACACACTTCTATGATAATATTGTTTAAGAATCTTTTCGTTAAACTTTAGATACCAGCTTAATCATGTAGAAGTTACGTATTTTTTTTATTCCTTCAAAATTCTTGATTAATTTTCAAAATTAATTGAAATACATAGACAGTATGTATTTTATAAGAAATCTGGTTACAAAGTAGCTAAATCCAAGAACTAAAACTAAATATTTGGTTCTTAGGAGTGCTGCTGAAAGAAACTAGAAAACAAAACAAAATGCTGTCTATCTTGTTATTCTCTGCCAAATATTTTACTACAGATTGTTCAACATATTGCTTTTGCTTTTAAACTGAATTTGTATTCATATTTCATTTATTGCAGATTCCACTGGCCGAGTTCGAAAGAAATGGAGTGATAACCCAATGAATACCGAAATGCCAATTTCTGTAAGTTCTCATGTCTTTCTCTATCTTCTTCTTCTTGTCTGAGAACTTTAAAATTATTGAATTTGCTTTAAATGTGTGAAAGCTATAAGAAATTTACAATCATCTTCCAAGTTGTTCAATATTGCCATTCACAAAATTTATGCACATGTCTGTAGAGAGATAGTTATTCCAATACAAACATTTTGAAGCTTAATGTTGTCTGATTTAGATATTTCAGTATTATTTGTTCATAAATTTATATACAATGTCCTCAGAGATAGTTAATTCAAGAGTAAACTTTTTATTTCTTTTTTGAAGTTCCCTGTTGAATGATTCAAGCATCGTTTAATCGTTTAACGTCCGCTTTCCATGCTAGCATGGGTTGGACGATTTGACTGAGGACTGGTGAAACCGGATGGCAACACCAGGCTCCAGTCTGATTTGGCAGAGTTTCTACAGCTGGATGCCCTTCCTAACGCCAACCACTCAGAGAGTGTAGTGGGTGCTTTTCCATATTAAAGCTCATAGATTTATACACAATGTTGTCAGAGATGGTTAATTCACAGTGTAAATTGTTTGAAATCGTATATTGAATGGATATTTCCTGATGCTGATCTCAAGACACTAAGCCTTATGAAAGAAATGACTAAGGATCCAAATATCTGGTGCACGTGTGTATTCAAGAAGACCCATCTGCCCCAGCAGAATTGATACTGGTGCTGGTGCCACATAAAAAGCTTTTGTGCTGGTGCCACATAAAAAGCTTTTGTGCTGGTGCCACATAAAAAGCTTTTGAGCTGGTGTTACATTAAAAGTACTGGTACCACATAAAAAGCACCCAGTACACTCTGTGGAGCGGTTGGCATTAGGTAGGACATCCATCTGTGGAGAGACCATGCCAGAAGAAATGTTGGAGCCTGGTGCAGCCCCTGGCCTTACCAACTCCGGTCAAACTGTGCAACCCATGCCAGCATGGAAAAAGGCCATTAAATGATGATGATGATGATGACAGGCATAACTCAAGTTACATCAGTAATTGGTTCCAAGATATGTGACTTAACTCAGAAAACAATGCAGCATGGAAGACATTTTAAAAACTTCATTAACTTATATCTGTTTTAATAAATATTATGCAGATATTTTCACCTGTATTTTATTTGATTTTCCACTTCCAATATTGGTATTTAGGAATTTTTTTTAATGAAATTATGGTTTTAACCCCTTAGCATTTAAACCAGTCATATCCAATCCAAATATTTTACCTATTTTATGTTCAGGCTACCCAGATCCAGTCTCTTACATGTACCCTACAGTGTGATTCTAAAAATAAACAACCACATCTTCAAAATCTTGAAGCTACAAGATAATGCATAGTCAATTCAAAACAATGTGCATAAGTAAGCATTATACTTGACAAAGTAATCTGAATGCTAAAGGGTTTAACCAGCCAAATCCTGCCTCTCACACCTGTCCTACAATGTAATTTTGAAAATAAACAATCACATAATCTAATTCTCAAAGCTATGAGATAATACATGATTAATTCAAAACAAGGTGAATAAATTAGAATTATATTTGACAGAGTAATCTGGAATGCTACAGGGTTAATTACATTTGCTGAGACTGACATAAAGTTAGATAATTGATTGAAGTAGAGATTTATTTTTCCATTAATTTCTTTAAGAAAAAACAACACAAGTGCAGGCGTGGCAGTGTGGTAAGAGGTTTGCTTCCCAACCACATAGTTCAGGATTCAATCCCACTGCATGACACCTTGAGCAAGTGTCTTCTACTGTTGCCTCGGGCTGACCAAAGTCTTATGAAGGGATTTGGTAGACAGAAACTGCAAGAAGCCTGTCACATATATGTGTGTGTATTGTGTGTGTTGTGTGTGCATTGTGTGTAAATGATAATGATATTTATAAGCTTATGGCTTATAAGCAATCATGTGATCACTTATATGCTTTACAGAGTGGTCACTCATCACTGTTTCTCAACTTTACAGAGTTGTCACTTATCTCTGTTTCTCAATTTATCACATGTGTGTGTGTGTGTGTGTCATGTCTGTGTTTGTCCCCGCCACACTGCTTGATAAATGGTATTGGTTTGGTTATGTCCCCATAACTTCGCAGTTCAGCAAAAAGAGAAGGATAGAATAAGTACCAGGCTTGGGTCAGAGAGAATTTACTGAGGTAGATTTTCTACGATCAGATGCTGTTTCCTGTTCCCATGGAGGGAATATTTCCCCATGACCACAGATAAATGACTTCTTTTGTAAGATGTTGATTTTTTTTTTTTACTAAGTTTTCTTCTCAACCACATGGTTCAAGATTCCATTCCTCTATGTGGCACCTTGTACAAATGTCTTCTACTATAGCTTTGGGCTGACCAAAGCCTTGTGTGTGTGTGTGTGTATGTGTGTGTATATATATATATATATATATATATATATGTATGTATATACGAGTGAGTAGACAAACAAATGAAGGGAGCTCAACAAATTTATTGGGAGTTACATATACAGATCAAAACAGTTTGATTCAAAATCCTTGGTACTCTGAATTTCAAGCGCATGGCTAGTCTTCGGCCATTGGAGTCTGAATGTGGGTGGGTTCGATTGAAGAGAATCAATGTTTATTACTGGACGATAGCCTGTGAAAGGTTACATGGTATTGATGTTGGTATTTAGCGACAGTAGTTAGATGAAAAATACTGCATGGTGAATAGGAAATCGACTGCGTGGTGAACAGGAAATTGGCCACGTGGTGGACAAGATATCGGTCATGTGGTTGGGGGAGGTAGGAAGGGGCAGTAGATGTTGTGGGGGTATATATGTATATATTTCCATATATATAATCCATATATTTGTGTGTATGTTTCAGTGCTTATATGAGTGTGTACGTGTGCATAGATGTACATTCACCCATCCGCATGTGCGTACACATGCACACAAACACACATGCACAGACAGACAGGCAGATACACACACATGAAGGCACACATGCACATACATACACACACACACACACACACACACACACACACACACACACACACACACATGGACAGGCGAAACACCCAGCATCTAGTGGATTTTTATTGACTGGTCGCCACCATATTCACCCGGCACCTCTAATTACCTCCATGAAAAACTGCATATCATCTACCAACCCACAGTATCCATCAACAAGAAATATGAGGTATCATATTGCTGTCACATGTGCACACCTTTATCTCCATGTACATATGCACACAAGCACATGCATATATGTGTGCATGCATGGGTACGCATGTATATGGGCATGCACACAGGTTGAATTCCACTTCTTTGTTGTTAGTCAGTTGGTTAAATATCCAGTCAACTAACTAATTAATCGTTTGCTTAATAAGTAAGGTTACAAAAATCAATTGATTGTTTGTTAGTTAAACTTCTTTCATCACTGTTTGTAACCTTTTCAATGACTTAGTACCTTAACTCTTTAGTGTTCAGGTTATTCTATGAAACATAATGCTTAGCGCAGGCATGGCTGTGTGGTTAGGAAGCTTGCTTCTCTGCCACATGGTTTCAGGTTCAGACCCACTGTATGCGTGGCACCTTGGGCAAGTGTCTTCTGCTATAGTCTTGGGCTGACTTAAGCTTTGTAATTGAATTTGGTTGGCAGAAGTTTTTCCATTGTGTGCACATGTGTGTGTAAATGCTTGTGCCTCCTAACAGAGGAAAGGGAAAGGGTTTTGAATTAATCATGCATTATCTCATATCCTTGATATTTCGATGATGTGATTGTTTAAAGTAGAATAAAATTGTAGGGTAGGTGTGAGAGCCTGGATCTGGTCAGTTGGAGCATAAAACAAATAGAAAGTTTTGGCTGGATATGGCTGGTTTAAATGCCAAAGGGTTATTGACTTCTCTTGCTTCAAGGTCTGCTCCTGCACATTAAACAAACAAATCAGTTAGTTGCTTGCTTGGATATTTTATCAATTGACTAACAATAGAGAAGTGGAATTGAACATGTGTGTGTGTTATTAAATGGCATAATGACCCATCCAAGACACACCAAAATTTGTTTCAACAAGTGAATTCACCAAATGCAAAAACGAGATTTGAAGAAAATTTGGCTGCTTTTTTCTAGCTGGTTGACTACTACTTTTGAAGCACCCTCATAAGTTTCAGGTTGTACAGGTCTTAATAGGAGTTGATTTAGATTTGAAAGTGGCTGAAACTCAAAGAGATGATAGCACAAGATTTCGGTATAAAGACTGTTGCCGTACAATCAACATGGTAAAATAGGTATGCTGACGATGATTATAATTCTGATATGGTTGGCTCTGCTAAACTTCATTCCTCATAATTGCATGTTTCACTTAATTGCATAACTTTTGAAAACATCAAATCATGTACCATCAGATCTTTGTAAAATTGATCAGTTAATTACATATGCAAATAATGGCATATGCAAATCAAGCTGAGCTAACTGGCAGGTGACTTAAAAGTAGACCGTGACTGAGATGGTTGGACAATATCCATCATCTCAATTGGTCATGCTTGGGATCCTATGTTTAATAATGATTCCATGTTTAATGATGGAAGGGACGCCTGAAGAATCTACTGCTCCCACAACCCTTCCAGAAATAGTAGGTAGAAAAGATGGAGATTGATGGATGGAATAATGCCGATTTTAGTTAATTGTGTAAAACTTAAATTTAATTTTAGTTTTTAGTAGAAACTTAGTAGAATATTACATAAAATTAAATATTTGATTTGATACAAATAAAGTGGTTCTAGAAGTTTCTGCTCTTATGATGAGTTAGTGACTGTGCTTCATGTTTACACACATCTGATGTCAACAGAGTCAAACATATTCAAGTTATTCTTGCCCTTCTCAGAGAATTAACATTGATCATTCACAGTTCAGATTCCAGTGTTTTATTATCTAAATTTTAATTGAGTAATAAAAGATTTTGAAAAAAATGTAAATTATAAAAAGATAATTTCAAATCAAGCATAAAATCAATGAATGGATGTTATTTAGTTGTTTTCCTAATCAGCTACGTCAACTTGTCGTTTACCTAATTAAATTTTTCTTAACCCACATGACCTTAGTGATTATCATTGAGAAATTCAAAATGTATGAAAGACAATGTCTAGCCAAGCTTAAGTACTGTATTTTGCAGTATACAAGTTGAAATTTCTGACCAAAATACACAGCCATAAAATGTACAGGATGGCCCAAAAGTAGGTTTACAGTTATTATGTAGGCACTTAAAGTTTCCTTTAAAACATTTTATTACATTTAAATTTCTATCTTATAAACTGAAAAGGGAGCTTGACAAAATTAACTAAATTAGCATAGAATAATGATTTAATATTTTTCTATAATTAAGATGTAAACTGTTAATATATGAATGTGAAAGAGATAGTTGAATAACTGTAAACCTACTTTTGGGTCACACTGTAGATCAACTTACACACCAAGGTGACTTGAAAGGTCCGAAAATTCTATGTGAAATGTAGCAAGATTTGGAGAGAGGTAACAACAATGTTTGAATGTTTACACTGAATGTTTATACTGTATTCTGATGGTGCATGGTTTAGTAGTCAGGGTATTTGGGTCATGATCATAAGGTTGTGAGTTCAATTCCTGGTGATGCATTGTGTCCTTGAGCAAGACACTTTATTGCATGTTGCTCCAGTCTGCTCAGCTGGTAAAAATGAGTAGTACCTGTATTTCAAAGGGCCAGCCTTGTCACATTCTTTGTCATACTGAATCTCCCTGAGAACTATGTTAAGGATACACTTATCTGTGGAATGCTCAGCCACTTGCACATTAATTTCATGAGCAGGCTGTTCTGTTGATCGGATCAATTGGAACCCTTGTCGTGCCAGTGCGTATACTATGTGGACTTGTATACCAGAAAATTTGGTAACTGAAGGCTCATGATCATCATCATCATAGCATATTTTATGCCCACTTTCCTTTTTATTAAGGGTTGGACAATTTGACATCGTCTAAATCAGTTCCCATTCAGATAACAGCTTTTCCTAGACAGGTCAGAAAACCAAATTTCCTCCATACATTTCATTTATTGTTTGTTTTCCTAACCCCAGCCACTTCATAAAATGTACCAGGCACATTTTATTGTGTGGCATCAGTCCTAGACAGGTTGTCAGGTTCTTGACAATATCAAAAAATGCTCTTGCTCCTTTGATATTCTGTGCTGTCTCTGCTTGTTCCCCAGCTACTTTACAGAATGTAATGAGTGGATTCTTTAAAATTCTGTGATAATATCAATACTCTGGGGAGGGGAAAGGGGTGACAGCTTGGTAGTGGTGGCAATGATGGTGGTGGCAGTGGTAGTGGTAGCGATGGTGGTGGCAGTGGTGACTGGTGGTGATGGTGATGGTAGTAGTAATAGTAACAGAAACAAATCCATCTTTCATATTCTCTCACAAGACATTGGTTGGTCAGGGACCGTAGTAGAAGACATTTGCCCAAGGTACTGTGCTGTGGGACTGAACCTGAAACCATGTAGTTGCAAAGTGAGATTCTAAACCACACAACCATTCTTGTACCTAGACTTTCTGCATCAATAAGCAGCCTGAGCTGTGTTGAGTGTACCTTTTATCTTTTATTTGTTTCAGTCATTTGACTGTGGCCATACTGGGGTACTGCCTTGAAATTTTAGTTGAATGCATCAACCCCAGTACTTATTTTGCTTTAAAACCTGCTACTTACTTTATCGGTCTCTTTTGTCAAACTGCTAGGTTATGGGGATTTAAACATCAGCACTGGTTGTCAAGCAGTGGTGGGAGACAAACACAGACACAAAGACACACACACACACACACACAAACCCACACACATACACACAGATGCGACAGGCTTCTTTCAGTTTCTATCTACCAAATCCACTCACAAAGCTTTGGTTGGTCTAAGGCTATAATAGAAGACACTTGCCCAAGGTGCCATGCTGTGGGACTGAACCCAGAACCGTGTAATTGGGAAGCAAGCTTCTTACCACACAGCCACACCTGCATCTATTACGTAAATTATTTGATCACAAAACAGACTGAGAATATATTGAAAAAAAAAATTATTGTGGTTTTATAATGTCTGTAGATGTGTAACACTGCCATAATATCTTACTATTGACAATGTATTGAAAAATCATGTAATTTACCGCTTAGTAATATGAATTCACTTAATTGCATACTCTGGTTAACTGCATAAGAACTTCAATTGCCGAGGTTAGGCATTTAAACAGAATTGGCTATATTCCTGAAAGATCTTGTGATCATGTGTAGACTTCACTGATGACTATTGAAGACACTAATAATGCATTAGTTATTATCTCAACAGGTATCAGTTAGGAATGTTTGGTATCTGAGTGAATTACTACAATTTAAAAGAGCTCTTTATTGAATTCAGAAAGTTAACAGTCAATTTCCGTGCGATCACAGCTTGCGGCTTGTGGCGACCACATCTGTCTGGAAGTGTCTTCTTTTCATGTGCAAACTCCTTTCTTTCTGATTATGTGTGTTAGTTCCACTTCAGTGATGCAGTTGTAGTGACTTGCTGCTGTTGCTGTTACTGCTGCTACTGCTACCACCACCACCACCATCACCATGTCCCCCCCCCCATCCATCTCTGCCTTCCTCACTCCTCCTCCTCCTCCCCTGTGTATTGATGATATCACAAAATTTTTGATTCTGGCAAACTGATATGAAGCCATATAGAAGATGGAAGAAAGATGAAGTATGTATGTATGAATGGGAGGTGGGGGGAAACCAAAGTAATATTTCTGAGTTTTCTTTTTTGCATAATGTACAAGCACGACTGTCTGGTTAAGAAGCTTGCTTCCAATCATCTGGTCTTAGGCTAGGTTCAGTCTTACTGCATGTGACTTCTTGGGGCAATTGACTTCTACTACAGCCCCAGGCTGACCAAAGCCTTGTGAGTGAATTTAGTAGACAGACTATGTGGAAGCTTCTCATATCTATCTATCTATCTATCTATCTATCTATCTATCTATCTATCTATCTATCTATCTATCTACCTACCTCTCTATCTCCCTACCTACCTACCTACCTATGGATCTACCTATCTATCTACCTACCTACCTGTCTATCAAATCTAGTCACAAGGCACTGGTCAGCTTGAGACTTTAGTAGAAGACACTTGCCCAAGTTGTCCTGCATTAGGATTGTACTAGAGTTCAAATCTTGCCAGAGTCTTCTTGGGTGGCAAACTTAATTTGTTTCTTAGTTTACCATCACCATCTGGCACCCTGGGTGCTCTTGATTCGCTCTCTTTCAGGTCAGGTCACCAATTGGAGCATATCTTCTTTCCTCCCTCTCTGACTAGTCTCTGAGACTCTCTGAAAAGTCACGAGCACTATTCATTCCTCTTGACATAAAGATTAAAAGAAAACACGACAATAGTTCAGGTTTTCTTTGCTGTATATCTGTTTACATTCCGTTAAGTCTGTTATAGAGTTATTGAAAATATTATCTTTTGAGCTTAGTACACTGACACTTAAGATTACTGAGTTGTTATATAAATGAAACTGAAAGTTCAAGACTTTTATCAGAGCCATTGTATTGTACCCATAAGGAAAAGAAGACCAAAGAAGGAGCATTTTGGTGGTTGCTTGATCTGCTCAAACGATCAGCTAAATCTTGAAATCACCCCCTTTCTGTACATTAGCCATTGTGTCTTTAAAGAAAGGACACATTGGCTAATGCACACCAAGTTATGTGATACCAGAAGAGAACAAAACAAAATAAAGAAATAATAAATAGACAAAACAAAACAGGATAATTATGGTTGGAATGTCTTTGATCTTAAAAGTCTGCTGAGGTTAAGCTTGATTTAGTGGCTAAACAAATGCATAAGGAGAACACTTTCCATGTTCACCTGTCCTTGGTTTACATCATTAAAACCATTCTTATTGGTGCTTGAATCATTGGCAACTAACTCACTTTTCAAAATGTAGTCTCCTTATGAAGGACTGAGATATGTGGAGATATTGCTGTACTTAAGAAAGCTCGTGTACCACATCAGAATTGAGATCTTAAAATCAAGGTGCTATGTAAAAAGCATTGGTGTGGGTGCTGGTGCCACATAAAATGTACTGGTGCCACATAAGATGTACTGGTATCACATAAAAAGCACCCAGTACATTCTGTGATTAGGCATTAGGAAGGGCATCCAGCCATAGAAACCATACCAAAACAGACTATGGAACCTGGTGCAGCCCCTAGCCTTGCCAGTTTCTATCAAGCTGTCCAACCCATGCCAGCATGGAAAACAGACATTAAATATTGATGATGATGATAACTTATAAAGCTCCTGCTTTTATATGAGATTTGTTCTATAAGAAACTGAACTTTTTAGAAATGAAATCATTGATTTTTTTTAGAATTTAATCAGATTTGTCTCCCTCAAAATAGTTTCTTCCAATCTTGATACACCACTCACAATGATTTTTCCTAGTTTTCAAATGTGTGCTGTGTAGTTAAGAAGTTGCTTCACAGCCACATGGTTTTGGGTTCAGTCCTATTGCCTGGTACCGTGAGCAAATGTCTTCTTGTATAGCACTAAGCTGACCAAAGCCTTGTGAATGGATTTGGTAGATGAAAACTGAAAGCCATAGAAGCCATGCCAAAGGAGACTCACTGGAGCATGATGCAATCTTGAACCGATCAGATCCTGTCAAACCATCCAACCCTTGTCAGCTTGGAAAATAGATATTAAATGATGATAATAATGATATATATTTATATATATAGGGTAGTGGGGTATTTGTGCCTCCTTCTTTTGACATCATGTGATCGCTGTAAATGAATTTCACCATCATACAAGTGGTGTCCTTTACTTCATTTCTAGTCTTCTCAGAAAACCTGTTTGGCCATGTGGAAATATTGTCTTGCTCAGCAAATTTCATCTGAACCATTCAAACAAGAAGATGATAATGATAATGAGGATGATGTTTTGATAGTTAGGAATTGTGATTCATTCATTTTATGAATTTTCTTTATCTCTTCTACCATCTGACATCAGTAACCTTTTCAAGTGAATTTCAATTTTAGGAACAGGAAGTCAGTAGGGACCAATTCCAATGAGTAATGAAAGTGGGGGTGGGGATGAGAGTCTAGTGTTTTGTCAAAAAGTCATGGATAACAGGTGATGCATGAATAGGTGTGTTGTCATGATGTATCATCCAGATATTGTTTGTAGATATCTCAAGCTTCTTTTTTCACTCTGCCTCTCTTAAACAAGCTTAGGAGATCCAAGTATAGCTCTTTATTGAACCTCTAACCACATGAGAAAAACTCACGATGAATGTGGCCCTTCTAACATAACCTTCACACCTGAGCATCTTTGGTGTGTTCTTTTTGGTTTCTATAACAATGATCCAACACACTTGAAACACAACTGTTTTTGTTTCAGCATTGTAGCTGAACACTCAGATTTTATCACCTGTTATGACACTTTTCAGTAAACTTTCATTAGCACCCAATCAAACACATCTTGATTAACTGTGACTTTGTTATGACCACTTTAATGTGGTTGTCCTCTAAGAGATGATGATTTATTCAGTGTGCTTCTCACACTCAATATTTAATGCAAGCAGGAGATAAATGCTACCACCCTAGCTCTAAGACCACCTAACCATGTGGCTTTAATCTGTATTGGATTTCCTAGGTGGTGGGCACCTGCTGCTAGGCAAGACAGCAGTTTAGCCTTACTTGCAATATATAGAAAACACAGTGTCATACAATCACTGATTTTCTAACTAGGAAACTAGTCTGTTAAAAAATCTCTGTTCATGATAGAAGTAGTGTACAAACCAAAATGTATTGCTTATGGCCACTTTAATGTGGTTGTCCACTTTAATGTGGTTGTCCGCTTTAATGTGGTTGTCCACTAAGAGATGATACTGCCATTTAACCCCCAGCAAGACATCTCCAACTGGTTTTTATTGCAAGTGGGAGATAACTCCTGCCACCCTAGCTTCATGACCATCAGACTATGTGGTTTCAATCAGTATTGGATCTCCTGAGTGGTGGGTATTCATTGCCAAGCATTGCAGCAGTTTACCTCGCTTGCAATATACAGAAAACACAGTGTCATACAATCATTGATTTTGTAACTAGGATACTAGTTGGAAACCATGTGGTCTGGTGGTCTTGGAGCTAGGATGGCAGGAGTTATCCAGCTGGAGGAAATGTCTTCCTGGGGTTAAATGGCCATAAACAATACTTTTTGATTCATATATTGCTTCTATCTCAAACAGAGATTTTCTAACAGACTAGTTTCCTAATTGTGACTTCATCTTCTTTTTATTCATAAATTTCATAACAACATAGTCATCTTCTGTTTTACAGATTCCCCTGTTTTTGTAATGTGATCATTGTCCACTTTTGTGGAAAAACCATCCAAATTTGAAACCCTTCGTAGATGTTCTTTCCAATTGCATACAGCTCATATAATCCTTCTCATAGGCCTGTTATTACATTAGAAAAGTTACTATAGAAATTTTTTTTCCAATTTGAATCAAAATTTCACATAAATGTTGCTCTTCCTAATCTTTCATTGTTCAACGGGTCACCAAGTGCTCCAGACATGCATTCACTCTGGCATGTATAATGGGGTTCTATAAATTTTACATCAAGCATTCCTTCATTTTTAATTCTATTTTTCATTTCTATATTTCCTCTGGTAATGCATCCTATATTTCTTGAAATGTCATATTAACTGACTTACACTATGAACAATAACTGTCTTGGACATGGTAAATTAAATAATAAGAAAAAAAAATGGGAACAAAGTGGTTTGACAATCTATAACAATACAATGTATTTATAGTATTTGTTACTGTGTGATGCAAGTTAAAAAACTTCTAAGAAAGCTCTCGTAAGTAGCTGTCTTTAATGTTAAACACTTTTAAGACTATTTAACATTTTGCTTTCTATCAAATCTTTTCTGTAAATCTTTACCTCGAGAAGTTCCTTATAGCTGTAAGACTGTCTCCTTTATGACTACAAATAGAAATAAGCGGTCTTAGTGATAGCTGAAGACTCTTCATTGTGTGAGACTATGCATCCGAAACTCTATCATGGTTATTACAAAGAAAGTGATTCGAGTGATTGTCTGGGAATTGTTGGAGTGTGAGATCAATCAGCGAAATTTTGACGTAACTTTTTCAGACTGTATGTTTCCATATATTGGTATTGCAATTCTGTATTGTAATTACATTACTTG
>NC_142929.1:50393149-50428149 GCF_046866305.1 Octopus bimaculoides | reverse complement strand
TTGTAGACCTGTTTATCATGCACCTCATTGTTCGATGTGGTCTTCCTTTTATTAAGATGATAGGAGTGTGATTTAAGAAGAGGTTTGCCTTCTACTTCTTAACACATCACTTGGCTATGTAAGGCCATTGTTTTCAAACAGTGTGCTACAAGGAATATTTGGGTATGCCAAGTGTATTTACATATATATGAGGTGGTAATTGTAAACATTTATACATACCCATACGAATAACACGTATCCACAAGTGTATATACAAATGTTCACATTTATATACAATCTAATTCATTCACCTCAACCATATGTGTATACGAACAAAGATAATACTGGAGTGAATACATTGGTCAGAGTAATTTATATTTATATATAACCATGGATAAAATCTTTATAAGATTGTATCAAGTAGCATATTATGATGAACACAAGTTTATATTATTATTATTTCCTACATACTTAACTAGAATGGTTCATCAGGGAAGTATTAACTGCATTAGGTTACAGCAAACATTACATGGAGCTTTAAACTTAATGATGGCAGTTGTACATCTATGTACACACAAGATACACTATATGTATACATAACATATTTGATGGGCTGTTTTCAGTTCCCATCTACCAAACCCATCCAGAAAAGCTTTGGTTAGCCTGAGTTTACAGTAGATAATTGCCCAAGGTTCCACACATCATCATCATCATCATCATCATCATCATCATCATCATCATCATCATCATCATCATCATCATCCTTTAATGTCTGTTTGCCAGGCTGACATGGGTTGGACTACCAGCATGTATTAGATATTTCTAATATGCTACAGAATTAGGTTTTTATCATTATGTTTACTATTTATTTTTATTTAAGAATATGGAAGATAGAATTGGTAGAGCCACAAATTGGATGTATTGTAGTATATTTAGGATGTCTCCTCACAAGCTGAGTTAATAATCCCATTGAGATTTATGTTCCTTTTCATCATTCTTGGTTGAATAGAACAGTACTAGTCAAAGTATTAGAATGGTTTGAATTGCAACTTCTTTCTTTGAAAATTTCTGGTATCATGCCAGTGCCAGAAATTATTTGTTTGTTACCTATCATTTATTTATTTATTTATATATTTATTTATTTATTTATTTATAGTTGTAAGCATAGCTGTGTGTTTTAAGAAGCTTGCTTTGCAACCACAAGGTTTTGGGTTTGGTCCCATTGCATGGCACCTTGGGCAAGTGTCTTATTGCACTGGACTGACCAATGCTGTGTGATTGAATTTAGTAAATGGAAACTATGTGGAAGCCCATTGTATATTTATGTGTAATTGTGTCTGTGTGTTTGTATTAATCCCCTCCCCTGCTGTATGACAACCAATGTTGATTTATGTCTTCTGAGGAGTTTGGCAGAAGTGACCAAAAGGATAAATACCACACTGCAGGCTGCAGTCCACTGATTGAAACAAGTAAACAATATAAAATATATTTGCAAATATAATGGTGGTGCCCCAGTATGGCCACACCTCTCAAGCTGAAACTAGTAAAGAAAAATAATGTTTGACTTGAAAAATGTAAGACTCCTCACCCTCTGGTCTTAATAGAAAGAAACTAAAAATATTTTAATTTTTCAAGAAAATTTACAAAGAACTGTTTAATGTGTCTCAGAATATACCTATTGAAAGTACAATATGGTTGCCAATTTTGATTAAGAACCATGTGATGCTGTATCATTTATTGACACTTCTGTAGCAGATTAAGCAGTTTAGATAATTTGTCTATTGATGCTTCTTCTAAGCAGTGGCTAAGATAAAATGTGTATGAATAATTAATTTTTTAATAGTAGCTTAAAGTGTGTATCCAGATTTATCTGTCATAGAAGAAATTTCTGTTATATGTTGCTTTTGTTTGATCTCTTTCTTCCATATTTTCCCCCAAAATTTTTTGTTAACCCTTCAGAAGCTGCCTCAGTTTTTTGATAGCAAATCTCCTGTTTTAAAGTGTTCTTTCTTTTTTAAACTAGCACCTTCCATCATTATCTTGTAGAAGAACCTTTCATTAAATTACCTTCCAAAAATGCAAGTACAAAAAGAAGGTATTTTGTTACATCCCACCAAATACTTGATTATTTTAAGAATTAATTGAAACATTGTATTTAATTAGAAATACGATGATTACAAAAGGATCAAAGTGTTTTGGTTGAGTGATTTACAGCGTTTAGGCCAAGAACTCACATACATACACCCAAGAGATTTTTTGGAGAAATTCTCAAAGTGGTTGCTCCACATGCTTGAAATAGCAGCAAAATCACCATGGACTATCTTTCTACCATTTTACATTGGATAATACAGTCCTAGTTTTGTAAAGAGATTGAAATGATCATAGCTAGAACACATGCATTCATAAATCTTTTCAGGCAGGGTTGATTTAGTGTGGCAGGTGGTGGGGAGACTAAATAACCATGTCAACAAGTAATTATATATAGCTGAAAAGTTATTATTATTATTATTATCATTATTATTATTATTATTATTATTATTATTATTATTATTATTATTATTATATGTTTGACTTTTGCTTTGTATTTGAACAAGTTGACTCAAAGTCTCACCCAGAGACCTCAAGAGACAACAAGTTAGAAGTTCAAGTTGGTGTTATGCCTAGGGTGTCATATATTTGGTTTTGCACTAAGTATTGTTCTTTAGAATATTTAAGAAAACAAGAAATTATAAGTTTGTTTTAAAATTTGAGATTACATAGACAGTATTTTACATAGAATATGGGTAGTTCCCATAGGCTCTATCTTTTGAATTTCTGCCATTTTGGGGTTTCCTGGTATCTGAGCTAGGTAAGAATCAGCCCCTTTTGCTATCATTCCTAGGGCACCTATGACAATAGGTATTGTTTAAGACTTGAAGTTCCACATTTTGCCAATTTCTGTTTCAAGATCTTTATACTTGCTCAGTTTTTAGTAGGTCTTGACAGATACATTTATGTCGATTGGGACAGTCATATCAATGAGGTGGCATGATTTTTGTTTGAAGTCCTTCAATATAATGTCTGGCCTATTTGTATCTATCTTTTTATCAGTTTGAACGGTGAAGTTCCAGAAGAGTGAGATGTGACCATTTTCAAGCACTGGAGGTAGTTTGTGTTCCCACCAGTTTTTATCATGAGGCAGGTCCAGGTTTTTTCAAATTATCCAGTGAATATGCTGTGCTGCTCTATCATGCCTGTTGAAATACTGTGTAGGCATAAGAAGATTGCATATGAAGACAACATGATCAATGGCTTCATTTTGTTGTTTACATACACAATATGTTAGGCTATTGCCATTCTTTAATATGTTGGCCTGGTAGCTCCTTGTAGGTAGGCATTGATCTCAGGCTGCTACGATAAACCTTTCTGTTTCTGATTTTAAGCCAGAAGACACTAACCATTGATGGGTAAGGGCTTTGTCATTATTAGCTATCTTTGGGTATTTGCCATTGAGAAGTTTTTCTTGCCATTTATCAGTAAGAATATCTTAGGCAGAAGTTTTAGCACAGGTTTTCATATGCATAGCTTTTTCTGTACTTGTTTCAAATATGTCTAACTCTGGGATGTGTTGTATTTGGATTTCACTTTGCCTGTTTTGTTACTGAGTATGATGTTTTATTGTTTTTGTGCTTTAAGACAAGTTTTAACATTCAGTCATCAGTTTTTCAGGTAGGTGTTTAGGCCAATTGTGGCAATCTTCATTGTTAATTCCAGTTGTATTATTATTATCATTATTATTGTAATTTATATCTCAGGTTTTGTTGTAATTCCTGGAGTCTTGCATGTGTAGTGGGCTTGCTGCCTGTAGCCTGTGGTACCATGCTATCTGTTATTTTCAACTATCTAATACCTTCCTGATTATTCTGTTACAGTTCTATTGGGCACTCTATTCTGATTTCCTTTCTGTTCCTCTTGATACCTTCTGATACTGTCCTCAAGGAATCAACAATAATTGACATTATCTTTACCTTCTTCATATTCCATAGCTGAGCTATTTCGTACTTAAGAAGATTCTATATATTTATTTTTTTGTCTTCCTTCTTGACTATTCATGGGTCAGAGGGGCAATCATCATCATCATCATCATCATCATCATTATTATTATTATTATTATTATTATTATTATTATTATTATTATTATTATTGAGTGAGAGAGCAGTGCATGCCATCAAAGTGACACTGGGGTAAAATATACGAAGCCCAATATACCCATCATGACAACCCGTCTGATAAGGGTACACCAGGCACATGCATCACTAGTTAGAATTTTCTCCAGGTCGAGTAGCCCATCCCGCTCAAAAGGTCCCTGAATAAGGTCCGTTTAAGGATGTTGATTGTATACAATTAATCATTGTATACAATGATTAATATTCTTATACCCACTCTATTGACAAATATACAAGTGTATATCTTTTCTGATTTATGAATTCTTAGACATATATATTCTTAGACATATATATTGTATATAAAAAAAAAAAAAATATATATTTAATTTAATATTTTAATATCTAGGCACCGGCTGTCAAGGAACATATCAATCCGCAGTATGAACACTATCTACTTTTATTGCAGCAGCGCAACAGGTAAAGATATTTCTTATTTCTCGGCATTATTGTAATTCTTCTGATTTTGTTCTTGTGTCATTTGGCTTTGTCTTCCTTCCTCTCTCTTTTTAGTTCTTCTGCATTTGTCTCTCATCTTTCTTTTCTGTTTAGTTATTTCATTTTTTCATCCTGTTTTTATCCCCTTATCATACTTTAACTTCACCTTGCCTGGCACAAAGCCATGTCCCTTGATATTCCTCCTTAAGTGGTCTTTATCTTGTAAGTTACTTGGTGACTTTGCTGGTGGGCACTCATGCCACTTGAAAAGCACCCAGTACATTCTGTAAAGTAGTTGGCATTATAAAGGGCCTTCAGCCATAGAAATTATGCCACTGCAGGCAGTAGAGCTTGTTGCAGTTCCTTGGTTTGCTAGCTCTTGTCAAACCATCCAACCCATTCATGCCAGCTTGGTTAATGAACATTAAATGATGACAATTCTCTACATATCCACTAGTGGGGTAAGTTTGTGTATTAGTTTTTTTTCTTATATATTGTTTACACATTTTGGCACAATTTCAGGAGAGGGGTAAGTCAATTAATTTGGCTCAAGTGCTCAACTGGTACTTATTTTATCAACACTGAAAAGATGAAAGACAAGGTCGACCTCAGCAAAATTTAAACTCAGAACACAAAGACAGATGAAATGCTGCTTAGCATTTTGCCTGTCATGCTAATGATTCTGCCAGCGCATCTTTTCTCTTGATATCCTTTTCACCATCATTTAATGTCCGCTTTCCATGCTGGCATGGGTTGGACGGTTTGACAGGAGCTGGCTGGGCAGAAGACTGCACCAAGCTTATATATATATATATATATATATATATATATATATATATTCACGTGATCACATGACTGACCAGGCTATCAGATGTTGTTACACATTACTGGTCACAATGCGCTTTTGCATTGTTTTAGCCTTCAAATGACACCACCCCGCTGGCTATGTGAGCAGGTCAACATTCCCTACTGATTGAAAGGAGGATTGGAGCAATGTGAAATGAAATGTTTTGCTCAAGAACACAACGTGCTGCCCAGTCAGGGAATCAAACCCATGATCTAGCGATTGTGAGTGCATTAACCTAACCACTAGGCCATGCATCTTCACACACACACATTAATGAATGATGGGCTTCCTTCAGTTTCTGTCTACCAAACCCACTTGCAAGGTTTTAGTTGACCTGGGGCTATAGTAGAAGACACTTGCCCAAAGTGCCATGTGGTGGGACTGAACCTGGAACCATTTGACTGAAGGTGCACATTTCTTACCACACATCCATGCAGGTACCTTTATTTTTATTTTATTTTTTTACCAATTTTCTTCCCTATTTTCTTTTACTAACTTTGCCAAATGTTACATTTCTATCTTATATGTTTAAGTTGACATTAATTTATTTTGAAAGTATGAAGCATCAGGCCTAATAACACTTCAAGTTAATTCTTTCTTTCTATCTTTTAAATTAAAAGAAGAATACATATTTTCACTTGCTTCACAGTTCTATGTGTTATTTATGCAAATATCTTTCTTGATTATGTAAGTTCTTTCAGATTTTTAAAAAAAATCACATTCCTTGTAGTGTTTTTGCATATTTTGAATGCTAATGCATTTAATGCAGCTTGAAGTTGATTATACGACATTACGCAACTTGCCACAATGCAATATATCTCGTGTTGCAGCTATTTGATTAATTACAAAACATTTTCTTGTTCGTTTGTTTATTTAAAAAAAAAAAAAACAGTTTGAGAAAAATTTAGAAACTTCTTATGATCATAGGGTTAACAAGAATTTTCTGTTTATCTGAATTAATTTCCAAAAATAATCATGGTCTGTGCTTTATCTGTCTTGTTGAAAGCTTTGATGAACAGTTTAACAAAAGTTGTAATTTGTGGAATATTTGGAGAACATTTTTAATATAACTTATGCCATATTATATTCTTGGCAAGTTAGCAGGGAACTGGTTTCTCCCATTGTTTTGTTTTACCTTTCTGATATCCATACTTCTATTGAAATACACTTCCTCTGTGTTTGAATTAATTTTGATAATAATTAAAAAATTTTAGGGATTTTGTAAAATAAGTTACTTTTCTCTTATTAAGTCACGTATATTTGGTGAAGCCATAGGAAACAGCATGATGGATGAGCAACCATTGTGAGAGTGTCTTCTGGTTGACTAATGGTAATCCTCACATGATGCTGGATAGAGGAACATCTGTGAAGCTAGCAACTAGCATTAGTGCTATTATATCTTTTTTACTATTCTAGTGAAGGTGTGTGGCTTAGCAGTTAGTGTTTTGGGCTCATGATAGTATGATCATGAGTTCGATTCCTGGTGGTGTATTGTTTTCTTGAGCAAGACACTTTATTTCATATTGCTCCAGTTCACTCAACTGGCAAAAAATGAGTTGCACCTATAATTCAAAGGGCCAGCCTTGTCACATTTGATATGTCATGCTGGGAACTATACTAAGGCTATGTGTGTCGGTGAAATGCTCAGCCATTTGCATGTTAATTTAATGAACTGGCTTTTCCATTGATCAAATCAACTGGAACCCTCTTCACCATAACTAACAGAGTGCCCAGCCAGTTCAGTATTTGGCTAAGCCATAGGAAACTGCAAGCTGGACATGTACTCTTGGCAAATGAGTCTTCTGTTGATAAATAGTAGTACTCACATGATGCTAGACAGAAGAATTTCTTTGAGGCTAGCAACCAGAATCACCAAGTTCCAAATGGATATTACTGCTCCAACATCTTTTGACCTGGTGACCAGAGTAATTTATTAGCCAATGAAAGATGTCAGTGATAAATCCAAGCAAGATCTGTCAAATTTATCATCTTCATTTAACATCCATGTTTCTATGTTTGCATGGGTTAGATGGAATTTGTTGAAGCAGATTTTCTGCAGCCAGATGCCCTTCCTGTCACCAACCCTCACCTGTTTCTCAGTAAGGTAACATTTCTTATAATGAGACATGCTTTTGTGCAGAAGACTAGGAGTGAATAACTGCTAATAACTATCACATGAAGTCAATGGAAGAAGACAGTAACGCACACACATGTGTATATATATATATATATATATATATATATATATATATATATATATATATATATATATATATATGACATGTATCTCCTCTATAGGAAGACACCTGTGCTTGCTTTATCATACTTCATCCTTTCTACACCTTACATTAAGCCACCTCTCGTCCTCAAATGCTTCCACCCACTTAGTAGCAGGAGATTTTTCCTTTTCCAGTTTCCCTGTTCTTTTTTGTTCTACAAGTTACTTGGCAACCCCACCAGTGCTGGTGTCATGAAAAACAAGCAGCCTGTATACACACAGTAGTGTGGAATGACATCTAGCTGTAGAAACCATGTCACAGCTGACACTAGAACTCATTGCAGACATACAACTTGCCTGACCCTGTCAAACTGTCCAACCCATGCCAGCATGGAAAATGGGCCTGAAATGATGACGATGATAGTGACATTATAATATAAGAAAGATTTAGGTGCTATCTCTATCTAGCACACAGGGAGTGATGATATACAAACTTCTTCTATGCTTACAATTTGTCATTTACATGTGTCAGTTGGAAATAGCTGTTGTAGCTATTGTTTCAAAATGAAATAGTTTTTGTGTGGTTTCTTGAGAAAATACCCTCTGGTTAATTTTTCTGTTATTGTTTGAAAATCATTTGCAGATATCATAGGAATTATTTACAAACATTTAAACTAAAGTCAATACTGTGATTTTTCTTTTGGCATCAAGTTATCGGAAGGTAACTTTCTCGGTGCAATCCCATGGTCATTCATGACCAAAGGAGGAGGGGTCCTTTACACTACTGAGGTTGATAACAGTCAAATGTTCATTTCATATATATTCATACAATTTCTTTACATTCCGGTTTCTCTAAAGTTTACTGTTATATTTGTAGGATGCTTAGAAAGCTAATGACCAAAACATCGCAGGAGATTTCTTTGGAGAGAAAAGAGCAAGGATTCACTCTTTATATGAATGGAGCCAATGCTGAAATGGACATACACCCACCCTTGCCACAACTGAAGTCTCCGTCTCCAAATCATGAAGCCCGATCAAGGAGACACAGGGCTGCTGCTCAACTAAGTAAGAATAGTTTTACTCAGATCAGGATATAAATTCTTTCTCTTATTTATTCATTTATTTATTCATTTGTTTCCATTTTACTGTTTTACATCCATTTATATAAATAGACGGACAGGGCCCCTGGACGATGGGATCCCAGGGCCGCAATGTGTGTTCGAGGTGTCGATGTTCACTGAGTCCTGCTATTCGCATCAGTTCACGCAGATAGCCGCACTCTTCATCGACGGATGAGCCAAGTGATCCCCTGAGTGTCGGCATCATGATCGTAAGATTGTGGTTTCGATTCCTGGGCCAGGCGACACATTGTGTTCTTGAGCAAAACACTTTATTTCACGTTGCTCCAGTCCACTCAGCTGGCAAAAATGAGTAACGCTGCGATGGACTGGCGTCCCGTCCAGCTGGGGAACACATACGCCATTGAATCTGGGAAACCGGGCCCATGAGCCTGACTAGGCTTTAAAAGGGCGCAATAAAAAACAATAATAATATAAATAGGCACAGACTTGGTAAAAAAAAACAAAACAGAAGGATGCTGACTTATAAGGGCTGGTTTCCTGGTTTCCATGATGTAGAAATTCCACACCTGGGTGGGACACCCGTCCATTGAAGGATTACTCACTTCTGCTAGTTGAGTGGGCTGGAGCAACTTGAAATGAAGTGTTTTGCTTGAGAAAACATGTCACCCAGTTCTGTAATTGAAACCACAATCTTATGACCATGAGTCCAACACCTAACTAGTAAGCCACGCCAACATAGACACTGATGAGAGCTATGTGGTTGAGAAGTTTGCTTTCCCCAGCCACATGGTTCTAGATTGAGTCTCACTGCATGGCACCTTGGGCAAGTGTCTTCCATTATAGCCCCGGGCTGAGCAAAGCCTTGGAAGTGAAATTGGAGGACGGAAACTGAAAGCAGCCTGTTGTGTGTGTATGTGTATACCTGTGTGTGTGTGTGTTTATATGTATGTATACATGTGTGTGTGTGTGTGTATATATATATGTGTATATATATATATATATATATATATATATATATATATATATATATGTATCTATATGTGTGTATATATATATGCGTGTGTGAATAGCTATCTATCTGTCTGTCTGTCTCTGTCTATTTATCTATCTATCTCTCTTTCTCTCTATTTGTCTTTCCCTGTGTGTGTGTGTGTGTGTGTGAGTTTGTGTTCATGTGTGTGTGTTGTATGTACCCTTGTCTTGACATCACAGTATGGCTGTAAGCAAGCATCACTGTCATGCAAGTGTTGTTTATTTTCTGTCTTCCACTGAGAAAATTTTTTTATGGGAAATATTGCCTTACTTTGTAACAGTTCAGGGTGGAGTTGGCAACAGGAAGGGCAGCCATTTGTATAAAATCTGCCTCAATAAATTCCATCTTACCCCTGCAAGTATGGAAAGGTAGAAATTAAATGATGACAATGGCCATTAGCCCCCACCCCCATGCTTGAATAAATTGGATGGTTTATTGTTTGTATGTCTGAATGTCTTTCTTATTGCTAACCACTCTACCATGAAGTGGTAGTGATTATGATGATGATGATAATGTGATGCTGCTGGTGGTGGTGGTGGTGGTTCTAGTAATGGAAGTAGATCTTTTTCGTTTTTTTTCCTGTCTGTCTAATTAACTGGAGCAAATAGTGTTAGACACAGTGACCAGAGGCACAACATAACGTCTCTAGTAAGATTGGAACTTACAACCATTTGGGTCACCGGTCTACTACCCTGTATTATCTCAGCCATTGTGCCTCATGTAGCCATTGTGCCTCATGTAGCCATTGTGTCTCATGTGGCTATTGTGCTTTACGTGGCTGTTGTGCCTCATGTGGTCATATATATGCATGCACATAAGATAATCAATGTTCTAATATTTTCAGTGGCAAGAAGAAACAGGTTCTTCCTTGATCAGAGTTACCTGAAAGAACTGGAGAATGATATACAGAGTAACCATAGACAGCGCCAGGCCCCACTCACTAAAAGATCTCGGAAGAGATGGAATATAAAATCAATCAAATCCCGTCTTGCAGGAATGGATGAAGATGGTGAGTAATTAGAAAATTTAATATATTTGTATGCTCTTCACCTGTTTTTACCAATTCTATGGCCATCTAATCACTGTATCTTTAACAAGAATTTACTACCTGTGGGTTGCTATAAATTTTCAAAATAAGCCAGAATTTGGTAGATATTTTAGCAGAATCACAGTAGCTTGTTTTTACTCAATGACATATTAGTTTCAGATTTTGGCACAAGGCCGGCAATTGTAGGGGGCTAAGTCAGCTACATAAATTCCAGTGCTCAACTGGTGCTTATTTAATTGACCTTGGTGAAATTTGAACACAGAATATAAAGAAGGACAAAATGCCACTTAGCATTTTTCCCGGTTTACTAATGATTTTGCCAGCTCGCTGCCATCTTTATTCATTAATATATTAAGTTGGTATTTGGCAGACATCTTACAAGTGTTTTGACGTTTCTATATAGAGGTGTCACTGTGTTGGAAAAAGTTTGCTCCCCAGTCACATTGTTTTGTTTCTGTCCCAATGTGTGGCACCTTGGTCAGCATATCTTCCACTATAGTCCTGGGCCGACCAAAGCTTTATGAGTGGATTTGGCCGACAGAAACTGGAAGAAGCCTGCTATGTATCGATCTATCTGTGTGTCTGTCTATCTTGTATCTATCTGTCCATCCATCCCCTCCCAAACACACACACACAGATATACACACACACACACATATCTGTGTGTGTATGCATGTCCATGTCTCTTGGATTTGACATATCATGATAGTTGTAAAATGTATACCACTGTCAAACAAGCGGTATGTGCTTTTCATTTCCAGTATTCTGCATAAAAATAACTGGCCATGGGGAAATATTACCTAGCTTGTGTACAGATGAGGGTTGGCAACAAGAAAGTGCATCCAGCCATAGAAAAAACTGCTTCAATAAACTGTGTCTAACCCATGCAAGCATTGGAAATTGAAAATTGGACATTAAAATGATGATAAGGAAATCTCATGAAAAAAAAAACATTTTAAAAAACCTTTATTCATGTATTAACAAGATTTTGTTTTTCCAGGCAGATTTGTAATGTAAGACCAAGGTTTTCCGACCTGGGTCAATCTCAGATACTTTGGCATATAGATATGTTAAACAAACATGACAGCTAGTTTTAAAAATCTGATATTTATTTGCCCCAAACACGAATTACAGTTAACTTTCCTTTTATTAGCAGCTACAGTATTTTATATTTGTTGCAATCTAAGTCAGTGTGGGTCTGTTGAATACTGAAGAGTTGGTTGATTGTAATTCCCTTATATTCCAATTCCTTTTACTATTTGCAAATATCATTTACATAACAGCAAGACTACATTTGTTGCATCAGTAAAAGTTTTCTTCATAGCGTTTGTTATAACTCTAACAGCTTGGCACCAGTGATGCCACAACTCATTTCTACAATTGAGTGAACTGGAGCAATGCGAAATTAATTATATTAAAAAAACAAACAAACAATATTTTTAAAGTAAGAATTGACCCTCACTTTCATCTTGAGAAATTTTAGTTTATCTTGTGTTTTCAGTTAGATGTTTATTATCCAGACTACTATTGTATAGTACTTAGGTTATTACTGTACTTAGTGGTATTACTAGTTACAATATACAGAGCAAATATAGGAGAAATTATGATAAACAAAAGTTTGTATCATTTGTTCCCTACATACATTTCACCATTGGGGTTATTTGGAATGAAAACACTGGATGTTCCAAGTTCAACTGGAGGCTTCACTACAACACCTCATCAGGAGAACCCTTTAATACATTGTTACAGATATCAAATAAATTTTTTTATAAATCTCAGATGTTCTCTACTGTTCTGTATTGTTCTCATAACTGAAACAGTATAGCTGGATCAATCAGTAAAATATCAGAATGCACTGAAGAAAAAATATAAACCTTTGGTCCTAGTTTTTGAACCACTTCTTTAATTATCCCATCTTTGCTAAAATAGTTGATATTGAAACACAACTGTTTCAGTATGCCCTTTTTACTTCTTTTGTTACTGATACTGTATTAGACATTTTTACAATACATTTTATCTAATTCTTCTTCTTAAACCATCTCCAAAATGTGCATTTTCTGCTTCAACATTCCAATCATCAACTCTGTTTGACTCATCCAAAGTATCTAACGTTTCAATAACATTTTCTCTTTGCATTTACTAAAGAAATGTCTGTATAAAGGCAATGGTGCTTAAATCATGCAAAAAATATGAAATTATTCATGTGATAATGAATATAAAATTACATAAATGTACAGCATACATATTCATTGCATATTCTTTTAGTTCATTTCACAGAAAACTGTAGAGTGAGCTATGAAGATGATTTTGAATCTGATGACAGTTTAAGCAGCAGTGATTCTGAAGACTACAAAGTAAATGTCTAATTTTCTTTTCTTTTTTTTTTTTTAATTTTTTTAGAATTTTTACTGTATTTTGGTTGTTATAGATAAAATTTAATTTATAATTTGCTAATCCTCTTAATTTCATTTTCAAAAATTAGTTCCCATCATAATAGAAATTCACTAGCTAATGGAAACATCAAAGATACAAATGACTCTACAATGACTGGTTGGCGTATTTAGAAAATCTGTTATGGGTTCTACCAAATAGATATGTCAGGTTTGAATTTGTATGTGCATCCTTCTGGTATGAAATACAGTTGAGAATTTGCTTTCAAACAATACTGTTATAGAAAACTGGACATGATGATGTAAGCCTCATCCATCTCACAACGTTAACACCATCACACATCCACCTGATCATTAGGTGCTTGAAGCAAATTTTACTCTATTGCAACTCTGTCCTTCTTACCTGTCCCTTCACCGATGCTTTTCTGGCAAACATTGACCTACAAATGTTCAAGCTGGACAAAGCCATAATAATCTGATTGGACTGGGAGAGTTTTAACTCTTAAGCATTTAAACTGGCCACATCTGGCCCAAATACTCTACTAGTTTTATGTTCAAACTTTCAAAATCTGGCCTCTTACACCGACGCTACTATCACCATCCATGCTTTTCTGGCAAGCATTGACCTACAAATGTTCAAGCTGGACAAAGCCATAATAATCTGATTGGACTGGGAGAGTTTTAACTCTTAAGCATTTAAACTGGCCATATAGTCTACCTGTTTTGCGTTCAAACTGTCAAAATCTGGCCTCTTACACCTACCCTACAATGTCGTTCTAAAACTATACAATCACATCATTGAAATTACAAAGCTACAAGATAATGCACGTTGCATTCAAAACAATGTGAATTAATAAGTATTATATTTGACAGTAATCTAACAGCTAAAGGGTTAAAAGTTAGGAGTGCTGGATTTTTCTCGCTTCCTGACAAGATTATAAAACTTTTCTTCCTGGGTGTTGATTTAGTGAAACATTAACATAAGACTCAATTACCATATTAATATTTTAGTGAAACAATAAAGAAGTGTTTAAATACTGTTTTAATGAAGCAGTAAGCAAGCATTCAACTATATTCACGAAGTAATAAAGAAGTGTTCAACTTGTAATTTAATGAAGCATTAGCATAGTATTTATGTGAAAGCTCAGTGGTTAGAGCATCAGGTTCATGATCATGAAGTAGTGAGTTCAATTCCTAGACTGCGCTGTGTGTTGTGTTCTTGAGCAAGACACTTTATTTCATGTTGCTCCAGTTCACTCAGCTGTAGAAATGAGTTGCGACATTACATATGCCAAGCTGTATTTGCCTTTCCTTTGGATTACGTCAGTGACATGGAGAGGGGAAGCCAGTATGTGTGGGCGACTGCTGGTCTACCATAAACAACCTTGCCCAAACTTGTGCTTCAGTGGGTAACTTTCTAGGTGGAATCTTATGGTCACTCATGGCTGGAAGGGGTCTTTACCATTTAGCATAGTATTCAACTACTATTTTAGAGAAGCTGTACAGAAGACTTCAACTGCTAGGAAGTATTCAATTGCTGTCTTAGTGATATAAGTAAGTTTCAACTACTATTTTATAACAGATATTTTAATCAGAACATGCAGCTATAAAAGCTATAGATGGATTATCTTAATTATCAGCCAATAGAATATTCTCTCATTTGAATTGCTGGAAACAGCAGCCAAATCTTCTCCAGTCAAACTCTGCTATTTTCAATTAAAATGATGCCTTGGTCTACTCATTCCCTTATATACATAATGATGGTATGATACCAGGAATACCTTTGAATATGGATCTACTTGACCAAGGCTGATCTTATGCTAAGTAACTACAAGAACAAGAGTTTTATGTGTCAACTATATATTTTGTTTGTTCATTTTCTCAAATGAATATATTATCGAGGCATTGTTTCACAGTGGGTTACTCTTCCTGTTGCTAACCTTTATTTGGTTTTCAATTAAGGGATCTCTTATTTCACATGTCTTTAAAGGCACAAAACCAGAAAATGACTTGTTGATAGAGGAAATGACAACAACATCCTCACTTGTAGTTGAGCAGTTTTTCAGTTGAGCTCAAATGGAAGTAAACACATAGGCTAACATATGCAACACAAACACACACACACACACACAGGCTCACACATACACAGATGCGTGTGCATCATCTAGCTTAGGAAATAACTTAAACTCAGCCAAATGCAAATGATATCGCAAGAAAACCCCAAAACGTCCTTATTGTCATCATCATTGTTTCATGTCCACTTTCCATGCTGGCATGAGTTGGATGGTTTGACATGGAGCTGGCTGGCAGGGAGCTGTCCAGACTCCAGCTGTCTGTTGAGGCATGGTTTCTACAGCTGAATGCCCTTCCTAATGCCAACTACTTCACAGGGTGTGTTGGGTGCTTTTTATGTGCCACCGGCATGAGTGTGTTTATGCAGTACTGGCATGGGTGCATTAATGCAGCACCAGCATCTGAAAGGACCTGAAAGCACCTAAAAGGACCAGCCTGTATGTGTGGAAGACAGCAGTTTTACTTAGCTCGATAGTGATTTTACTTAGCTACAATCGTTGTCGTCGTTGTTTAACGTCCGCTTTCCATGCTAGCATGGGTTGGATGATTTGACTGAGGACTGGTGAAACCAGATGGCTACACCAGGCTCCAATCTGATTTGGCAGAGTTTCTACAGCTGGATGCCCTTCCTAACGCCAACCACTCAGAGAGTGTAGTGGGTGCTTTTACGTGTCACCCGCATGAAGGCCAGTCAGGCGGTACTGGCAACGGCCACGCTCATCTCGCTTGAAAAACCTCATGTGTCACCCGCACAAGAGCCAGTCCAGGGGCACAGGCAACGATCTCGCTCGAAAATCCTACAACGGCCCCGCACAAGAGCCAGTTCAGGGGTACTGGCAATGATCTCGCTCGAAAGATTTCATGTGTCGCCTGCACATGAGCCAGTCCAGGGGCACGGGCAACGATCCCGCTCGAAAGATTTCATGTGTCGCCCGCACATGAGCCAGTTCAGGGTCACTGGCAACGATCTCACTCGAAAATCCTACGACAACCCCACGCAAGAGCCAGTTCAGGGGCACCGGCAGCGATCTTGCTTGAAGAAATTTCATGTGTCACCTGCACAAGAGCCAGTCCAGGGGCACTGGCAACGATCTCGCTCGAAAAACCTCATGTGTCACCCGCACAAGAGCCAGCTCAGGGGCACCGGCAACGATCTCGCTCGAAAGACCTCATGTGTCACCCGCACAAGAGCCAGCCCAGGGGCACCGGCAACGATCTCGCTCGAAAGAATTCATGTGTCGCCTGCACATGAGCCAGTCCAGGGGCACTGGCAACGATCCCGCTCGAAAGATTTCATGTGTCGCCTGCACATGGGCCAGTCCAGGAGCACTGGCAACGATCTCGCTCGAAAATCCTACGACGGCCCCGATCTCACTCGAAAATCCTACGACGGCCCCGATCTTGCTTGAAACATTTCATGTGTCACCCGCACAAGAGCCAGTCCAGGGGCACTGGCAACGATCTCGCTCGAAAGAATTCATGTGTCGCCCGCACAAAGAATTTTGTCTAAATCTCTGTTTAATCCTAAAGGATTGTCTGACCCTGCTTCATGTAAGAACAAAACATTGTAAAACAACAAGCCCTATGGCACATTTCTTTCAGATTCTGTCTATCAGATTTACTCATAAGGTTTATGTCAGCTCTGTAATACAATAGAAAATATCTGCCCAAAATGCTGTGCACTGGGACTGAACCCAGAACTACATGGTTGGAAAGAAAATGTCTGAATCATACAGTCTTATCTGCTCCTATGAAAAATTTTCAAGAACTAACATAAAAGAAACAAAAAAAAAAAACTAAACAAACATGGAAATGAAAAATTACAATATTACTATAAAGCTTTAATACAATTTGGTTTTGATCATAATTTCTGTAGAGTTGCCATAGCAACAAATGTATTTGGTAGACATGTCTAACCTTTTGGAAACAATGGAAAAAGTTGTATTTAAATAAAGCAACATACATTTGTGGAACGTTTGTTAAATTTATGTCTGTGTTTTTTAATCACTTGTTGATAATTAAATTTATTACACTGATAAAAGAATAAACAAATAAATGACATCTTGAAAGCACTTCAGATATAATTAAAATAGAATCTAGAAATTAATTAAATTAATACAAATTAATACATAAAATATCAACATTTTCACTTATTCCTTTTATTTTCCAATAATTCTATTTATAATGGTAATTTTTCTTGTTTTGTAACTTTCTTAAAAGAAATATTAAACTTTTCTCTTTCTATTAGAGTTTAGTTTAAAGTTTTAACAAAAAATTCTGTTTATCCTATTTGAAGATTTTAATTATGGTTTTATTTATTGTTTTTTTCTGAGGTATTTGTTTCTCAGTTTTTATGAAATTTTTTAAAAAGCATTTTATGATTTTGTGTTGTATTTTAAAAGGATTTGATCGATTCATTGACTGAGGAAGAGTGTTTTAAGGTGCAAAATCTTGAAAACAAACTAAATAATAACTACAAACAAAACCAACAGACTTCACCGGAACGTAAATTAACATTAAGTATTGCAGATATAAAGGTAAGTTTTATACCCAAAGAGGTCCTTTAAAAAAAGAATATTGTGTTTCTTTTTTAAATTCTTTTTCTAAAGGGTACACATAGATTGTGTAAAAAACTTGTCAGGAATTGTCTGGCAAAAAATGTCTATGGTAGGAGCAGGTGTAGAAAACCTTGATGTGGTAAGGTTTATTTCTGGCCTCTTTCTTGCACCTCTCTCACTCTCTATCTCTTCTCTCTCTCTCTCTCGCTCTCTCTCTCTCTCTCTCTCTCTCTCTCTTTCTCTCTCACTGGGTGACCATGTACCTCCTCTGTAGGAAGACACCTATTTCTGCCTTTTTATTTCTCTGTCACACTCTAACCTTTCATCATTTGCTACTAGATTACCTCTAATGTCCCCTCTGTTATGGCAAGAGACCTGCTTCTGTATCTCTGTCTCTATGTCACACTCTAACCTTTCATCCCCTGACGCAAGTTCCCCTCCTCTAATGCCCCTGCCCCTCTCATAATTCCTTGTCTTGCGAGTAACTTGGTTACCCAGCCAGTGCTGGTGCCATGTTAAAAGCATCCAGTCCATACTGTAACATGGTTGGCATTGGGAAGGGCATCCAGCTTTAAAAGTCATGCCAAAACTAACCTTGCCTGTGCTAGTGCCAAGTAAAAAGTACTGAGTCCACTCTGCAGAGTGGTTGATGTTCGGAAGGACATCCAACTGTAAAATCCCTGCCAAAACAGACACAGTAGAAACATAAAAACATAGTATTAATAAGACTATTAATACCATGAGAAAGTTTAGTTGTTCCCTCCTCTAAGTTTTACATAATGACATTTTGAAATTGTCTAAAAACTTTGTGGACATCCTGCAGAGATATATATATATATATATATATATATATATATATATATATATATATATATATATATATATATGTATATGTATATATATATATATATATATATATATATATATGTATCAAGAAAGTTGAACACACCTAAATGAGGTGTATGTGTTGTCAGTTTGTTGGGTGGTTGTGTTTTTTAGGTGTAAGAGAATATGATCTCAATGCCCTTGGTGTCAAAACACCTGAAACAGGTCAGAGCTAAGCGAGACAACTCGTGTATGTATGTATCTATCTATCTATCTATCTATATATATATATATATATATATATATATATATATATGTAAATGTACAACCATCCAGATTTCTGAGTACCTTAATTTTTTTCTATAATATAATTCCTGTACATCACCTCCAAACCTTCTAATATATATATATATATATATATATATATATATATATATATATATATATATATATATATATGCAAGAATCGAAACCACAATCTTATGATCACAAGTCCAACATCCTAACCACTAAACCACGTACCTTCACTATGATATGTACATATCTATCTATCCATCCATCCATGCGCCCAAATCTTCACCCATCCACATATATACATTCATACATACATACATACATACATACATACATATTCACACCATACATATATACTTGTATACATTATATACTTAAACATCGATGATCTGTTTGGTTATTTCAATATAATGATTTTTCCATTACAAATTTTTTTTATTCTTCATCAATTCCATGTTTTGGCATGGTTTTTACGGCTGGATGCCCTTCTAGATGTCAACCACTTCATAGTATGGACTGGATGCTTTTTATGTGGCACCAGCACTGGCATGGTTACCAAAATAACTTGCAAGACAAGGAGTATTTGAGAGGGGAGGGGGCATTAGTGGAGGTGATCTTTTGTCAGATGATGAAAGATTAGCATGTGACAGTGAGGCAGAAAGAGGTGTCTTTTTATAAAGGAGGTACATGGTTACCCAGCCAAGAGAGAGAGAGGAAGAGGGGGAAAGAGAGAGAGAGAGTGAGAGAGAGAAAGTGGTAACCATACATTTATATAAATAAATAGATGGATGTGTCACCAAACTGCTGATTAAACTTCAGACTACTTTCTATTCTGTCTTCTCAAGTAAAATAAGAAATGTCCCTGCCACTGATTATTATCTTAATTGTATCTCTGTATCGATTATGTCTCTTATCATATTTATTATAGAAACTAAAAGTCTCTCTTGAAATGAACTCAGACCTCAGGAAAAGCATTATGGAAGAACTGAGCTCCGTAAGTAGATTTTTTTGTTACCACTGTCCCAATGAAATACACTAACTGTAAGTTTTAATTAATTTTTGAAAAAAGCTAATTGAGAAATTTGAGTGATTACATTAAATAATTTTTTACTGATTAAATTAGTTTGAAACATATGTTAACAAGAAGGGTCATGAATAAAATTATGACAAGATCTTAGCATAAAAAAGTGAAGCAGTGTTTCACTTTTCTGATTGTTATCTATTATTGATTCATCAATATATATGTGTGTGTGTATGTGTGTGTGTGTGTGTGTGTGTGTGTGTGTGTGTAATACTCTATGCTAGTCAGGATTTTGTATATATGTGTGTGTGTGGGTTGATTGATGGGGAAAAAGACTATTTGTGTGTGAATACTAGCAAGAAGGTGTCATAAGAACGTGATCAGACTAGAAGTCGGGGTAGAATATGATAATTATTTAATAACTCTCTCTCTCTTTTTCTCCCCCCCCCCCACTTTCTTATAAAAAACAACTTTTGAGGTGAAAGAATTTGAAAATTCAAAAGATGAAAGTTTAAGTTATTGTAATACTAGTTCCTTTCAGATTTCATTAAGTGACCAATACACACACACACCACACACAAACATAGACACACATGCACACAAATACAGACTCATACGTACACACACACACACACACACACACACACACACACACACCATTATCATTATTTAATGTCTGTTCATTCATACAGGCATAGGTTACTGTTTGATAGCTTCTAACAAGTCGGAGGACTGCATCATGTTTCAGTATCTTTTTCAGCATGCTGTCTATACTTGGATACCCTTTCTGACCCTAATGGCTTTGCAGAGTGTCCTGTGTGTCCTTTTTTTTTCACATGGCACCTGCATTCTTGCAGTTGCCATGTAACTAACAAGAGTAAAAAGCTCCATCAACTGTGTGGGAGTATAGTAAGGAGGAGGTGGTTTTATGCTAGGTGTCGAGAAATTGAAATGTGAAAAAAGGGACAGGAACATGTTTCTTGAACTAGAGGAGATAACATGATTGCCTTGCATTATATAAAGGTGGGTGGGGCTTTCTGGGTGAAGATGGAAATAGAGATGTGATGACTAGAGAGTGCTGACTAGATAGTGCTGACTAGACTGTACCCTCAAGTGATGACTAGATAGTGATGACTAGATAGTGATGACTAGAGAGTGATGACTAGATAGTGATGACTAGATAGTGCTGACTAGATAGTGCTGACTAGACTGTACCCTCAAGTGATGACTAGATAGTGATGACTAGATAGTGCTGACTAGACTGTACCCTCAAGTGATGACTAGATAGTGATGACTAGATAGTGCTGACTAGACTGTACCCTCAAGTGATGACTAGATAGTGATGACTAGATAGTGCTGACTAGATAGTGATGACTAGAGAGTGATGACTAGATAGTGCTGACTAGACTGTACCCTCAAATGTCAAGGTAAATAGAAGAGAAAGTAGGGACGGATGTGGAAGGATGGGGTAGGTGGTTAGAGAAGGGTCCAGATGAGGATGATTGTTATGAATGGTGAACAAGTTTGGAGGACTGGTTGAGGATAAAAATGAGTTTGAGTTGGAAGGAAAGAGGAGGGGCTGACTGGAGGGATAGAGAGGGTGAAGAGCAGGATAATAATAATAATAATAATAATAATAATAATAATAATAATAATAATAATAATAATACAGGATGAGAAAAAAATCAAAAGTTGGTGTTGCTAATTAATTTATAGAAAACAAACTAATTACTTATAGTGGGACTGTATGCTGTTAGTAGAGTTAAATTTATTAATCATGTTTGAGTTAACTAGGCTTTAATTTTCACTTTAGTAGCTTATTCAGCAAGTGTGTGTGTGTGTGTGTGTGTGTGTGTGCATACACAGACAAGTAAGCAAGTAGGTGCAAAATAAGGTGGAAGAAATAGTACTTGAATACCAAAGGTGGAACAAAATACTATATTTACAGGATTATATCACTGGTCTTAGAGTGACCGATGGTTTTGCATCCATAAAGTGCTTAGCTTTATGGATGCAAAACCATTGGTTGTCAAGCAGTAGTGGGGCACAAACGTAGATACAAATACACACAGACACATACATGCACACATATATATGATGGGCTTTTTTCAGTTTTCATCTATCAAATCCAGTCACAAAGCTTTGATCAGTTTGAGGCTATAGTAGAAGACATTTGCCTGTAGTGCAACTCTGTGGGACTGAACCTGGAACCATGTGGTTGGGAAGCAAACTTCTTACCACATGGCCAAGCCGCAATAATATATTCATGTAACTCGTTCTAGCTTATAAGAAAACAGGTGTAAAAACAAATGACTCTGTAGTCTAGCGGCAAAGTGAATTGTTATCAATGACAGTGACTTGTTCTCAAAAGTGTCTATGAGCACACATCAATCCAACTTTCTCTTAGGTACTTTCTTTTAGAATTGTCTTTCATATAAAATCGTGTCAGTTTCTACACTTTGTTTAATCTGATACCTATTTATTGTAATGGAAAATGACAAGCCTTCATTGGATACAGACCATGCTACAATCAATAGAACTTAGATGAGACATATGCTAGAATTAGCAACCAAATTCTTCTCAATTCACGATCTATTTTAAATTAGGAGGGATACATAAGTTAAGTCTTTTGTTACCACATCTGTTGAAATACACTGCATGGGTTTCGATTAATTGGTAAAATAACAAAGAATTTAGCTGGTATCTAGAACATGGCATAGCCCTGGCACTCTGTCGGTTACGATGATAAGGGTTCCAGTTGAACCAGTCAATGGAACAGCCTGCTCATGAAATTAATATGCAAGTGACAGAGCATTCCACAGAAACATGTATACTTAACATAGTTCTCAGGGAGATTCAGCATGACACATTTTGTGACAAGGCTGGCCCTTTGAAATACAGATACTACTCATTTTTGCCAGCTGAGTGGACTGGACAACCTGAAATAAAGTGTCTTAGGAAATCAAACTCACGAGCTTATGACCATGAGCTGAACATCCTAACCACTAAGTCACACACCTTCACTGTCTGGAACGTAAATAAACATTATTAAAGTTTGATGGAAGGTTCTGATTTAAATTCTTTTAAAGCAGGAAGTTTGTATGAAAGAACCAGGGGTGGTCTCATGCAGGTCAATATTAGAAGGGTTAACATATTTCTATAGGTTGCTAAGGTGATAAGATAATGACAGTTGAAATACCTTTGACCATCGGTCTGCCCCATGAGAGCTGGCCTGGGACTAAAATGCCTTTGATCAAAGGTTTGCTCAAATGAGGCTGACCTGGAGTTAAACAAGCTACAACAACAGCAACAACCAGAAGTCAGAAATGACAACTCTTGAAACACAAGTGGTTTTTGCATCTGGGTTAAATTTTTGTTCTGGGTTCAGTCCCACTGTGTGACACCTTGGGCAAGTGTCTTCTATTATAGTGTCAGGCTAACCAAAGCCTTGTGGGTGGATTTGGCAGATGGGAACTGAAAGAAGCCTGTCGTATTGGTATATATTTATGTGTCTGTGTTTGCCCCCACCACCATTGCTTGAAAATTGATGGTGGTGTGTTTATGTTCCTGTAAGCTAGTGGTTTGGCAAAAGAGACCGATAGAATAAGTACTAGGCTTATAAAGAATAAGTCCTGATATTAATATCTTTGACTAAAAACCCCTTTAAGGCGGCTGTAGTCAAATGACTGAAACCAGTAGAAGCATAAATGAGTAAACAAAAACAACAAAAGACATGGATTAAATGTTCTTAAAATGTAAAACACTAAATGATTTCATTTGGGGGAGGGGCGGTGGGGTGACTAGTAATATTTTCTACATCATTCATTTTTCTTTTATTGAATTTGAATTTATCTAAAAGGGAAATTAATATACTTAATAGACTTAGACTAGTATCTCATTTGTTATATTACAAATCTTGCAAATCTCCCAGCTTATCTATAAATCTTGTATTGTCTTCTTTAAAATCAAATCTGGAAACTAATTATTAAACAAAATTAATACAATTAACTTTTCCATATTCCTTGTTTTTTGTTTATTAAAGCATTTTATTTTTGATGTATTTATTTTAAAAAAAATTTTCTGTTGCTATTTTTGTTTTTTACTGAATCCTCACAATATTCTCTAAATATTCTTTCCTCAGTATAATCTCCAATAATCACTTAATAAATTCTTGAATTACTTTCATAATTTTAACTCAGTTAATGGAAAAACATTTTTGTAATTACAGTTGTGCTTTGTTTTTCTTCTTTAATAATGATTGATAGCTCTTGGAAAATCCAGCTTTTACTTAATACTTAAAATTGAATTTGAAAGGTTTAATTTTAATTTTTAAATGTATTGTTTTACATTTAAAGGGAGAAGAATCAGATTGTTCAATTCCAGAAGAATTAAATGAGAATGACACAAATAACAGCATTTCAGGAAGTGTGAATCTCCAGCAGAATTTTATGAAACCTGCTGATTATATTGTCTTAGAGTTTGGAACACCTTCTTGTAAGTTGAATGTTATTTTTATGCTTGTTCTGTTATTGCCAGAGATTTTGTTTTTGTACTATGACAGGTTAGTCAAGAGGAAAGGTCTGTGCTGAAATTTGTGGTCTGTGCAAGCCTTCTGAGACTGGCGAAATCGATGAGTTGCATGTTAATTTTCATTTTGAACAAGTGCAAGTTGGTGACTACAGGTAAAACATGGGTGAAAAAAAAATCCCTGAGGGATGACACTCTGCTAAACTAGGATTAGTAAAAGTGGTTAATGCAGAACAGGGAAGGGACCTAATATGGATGGTGAGAGGAGGAGAGATGAATGTGTCAGGTAGGTTTGGGTAGATATGGTAGGTAACCATCTAATTCCAGTGAACATTGTCATCATCATCATCATCATCATTTAGCATCCGTTGCCAGCATGGATAATGGATGTTAAATGATGATGATGATGATGATTGTAGTAGTGGTAGAAAAAAGGAGAATTAGAAGATTGCAAATGTGTGTGGATTATAGGCTGAAACGTATTGTTTAATAACTTCATTGTTTAGATTAAGAAGAGTAAGAATTTATTTATAAGAATGTGTTTTGTATCAGCAATTTAATCTTTAGTATTTAAACCAGTCTTATCTATATGTTTTATATTCAAACGAGCCAGATCTGGCCTCTCTCTCACCTACACTGCAATATAATCCTAAAAATAAACAGCTGCATTATCAAAATCTTGAAACTTTGAGATGATGCATGATTCATTCTAAACAATGTAAATAAATAAGTATTATATTTGACAGAGTAATTTGAATGCTAAAGGGTTAATATGTTCTGTCAGCTTTGTTTATCTGCAGCTATTTTAATAGTTAAAAATGTGTTTATTTGATCTTCATTAACTGCCATCTACTTTAATTATACCATTATATTCAGTGCTAATTTAATAAGTGTTCTTGCCTTGGTTTACCTAGCTATAAAATAGGTACTATGTTTGCTTCAAAATCAATTGTTTAGTTAGAAAGGGAATGAGCATAGAAAAATACCAAGTAACTGATAGTATATTTTTAAATAATTAAATTTACACACTATATCCCTATTAATAATCATCATCATTTTATGTCTACTATTCTGGTATAGGTTTGATAAGTTTTCTATAGCTGTGATATGTGACCTGATGCTCTTCCTGTTACCCACCCCTTTTAGTTGCCTCTTATGACATGCAGGAATGCAGTGTACGTTTTCAAAAAAACAGGTATACAAACAGTAAGATTCCTATTTTTATTATGGACAACCAAAGTAGACTGCTACTTCTTACTGTTTTGTTAATCTTCATTCGGTAATCTTTCTGTTGTAAAATATTCAGGTATCACACATATACACATATTCACTTCCACATATGGTTACTTTAATATTTCACTCTGTCACCCACAAATTCATTTTCCTGTATGAATATTACAATTCTTTTTTTTTTAATTCTTAATGTTCAGATTATCTTAAATTATTTATTTTACTCTGCGTTTGAGTTATAGAGTTAATTCACCAAGTTGAACACCACTCCCTGGCCATTGCATACTTTTAGCATTTGGGCCTGATGTTATAATATAAAAATAACTTGTTCCTTCATCCAACCATTCTGGGAATCTCTGTAAAATTGTCATGGTTGCTGCCCTTTCTCTCTTGGCTAACCCACAAAAGCAATAAATAAATAAAAACAAACAAATTGAATAAAATTGGTCAATAAGTTTTTCTCAGTTTTAATGCTTTTTTTTCTTGTCTTGGTGTTGTGCCAGAATGACCTCATTCTGCTTGTTGGGTTGAGAAAATATTTTCTGTTATCACGAGCTATTTATTTTGTCCAAACAATCTGTAACAGTAATTTTACTTCACCAGCTATTGTCTATCATTGTCTACAAGTGTCTATCATTCCAATGTGTTAATGGTTATTCAAATGTTCCTCATAGAATATTTGACAATACTGCCAATGTCATCGATAATACTCTGTTTAATTGCTGTCAGATTTAATTTCATACATGAAAGAATTGACATTGTTATAACAATTTTCTTTTAAGGTAAGAAAGTATAAGTAATTGGAGTCAAATATTAGTTCTATAGACTGAATCTAAGTGCTGCTTCTATAAACTTTTGGGATGATACTTGGTGCTCTCTAGCATATTGCCATTCACCTCACTGTTTTCCCAGCTTATGTGTGAGAGCAGTCAGAATTCTAGTCTCAGGGTCTCAAACATGCCATTCCACATGTACCTACCATTTAGAGCTTTTGACTCATTTTCACCCAGAATTCTCCATCTGTTTGTATCATAGGTTCATGTTTGCACTATTGTCTTTCCCACTTAAGTAACAAAAACTATTGCCTGTCTCTAAGAAGCCACCAAAAGTACTTCCAGGACTTGATTTGTTAAGTACTACATATTACTAACTACTGTGTATCTATCAACACTTGTAAAGCATAGGTTCTTTGCTAGTCTACCAGAAAATCCCATTCCATCGTTTGTGTATACATTGCTACATTACATAGTTTCTTACTGTTACTTTGCAAATTATCAAGCAGTTCCTCTTTCTAGTCAGCACTTACATTTTGTATTCTAACTAAACACATTCATTTCTACATATGGGCATATTAAACTGTGAATCCAAAACTATCCTTCCAAATTTAGATTTCTTCACAGCTTTTTAACAAATGTTCCTATGAGAATCAGGTCATAAATTTATTTAGCTCCTCAAGAACAGCCAATCATAAACTCTTGAATTAAAGCTTCAAGAACTTCAGTGCTATAACGAATAGAATAGAACTGAGGATATAGTCCTAACGAACACCTACTCACACTAAATTCTTGTCTGAATTCACTGTCAATCTTAATATTCTATAATTAAAAGGTAAAGACCCCTTTGACCATGAATAACCATAGGATTGCACCTACAAAGTTGCTATTCAAGGCATAAGTCCAGACAATGTTATTTACATGCCCATGCATATCAGCCTCCATTCTCCATGCCTCTAATGTTATTCGAGGGAAAGGCAAAGGCCAATACAGCTTGGCACCAGTAACATCATGACTCATTTCTACAGCTGAGTGAACTGGAGCAACGTGAAATAAAGTGTCTGCTCATGAACACAACATACAACCCTGTTTGAGAATTGAACTCACTATCTCATGATTGTGAGTCTGATGCTCTAACCACTGAGTCATGTGCCTTCACATTGCATAATTAAAACATATATTTAAGGTGTAGGCATTGTGATGTGTTTAAGAAGCTTGCTTTGCAGCCACATGCTTTTGGGTTCAGTCTTACTGTATGAGACCTTGGGTAAATGTCTTCTATAGCCCCAGGCCAACTAATACCTTTTGATTGAACCTGACAAACAGAACGCCTGTCATATGTGTTTGTGTGTGTTCCTCTGTGCATATACACCACTTAACAATCACTGTTGGTTTGTTTACATCCCCTTAACTCAGTGGTTTAGCAGAAAGGCTGATAGAAAAAGTACCAGACTTAAAAAGAAACAGAGGTTCTGGGGTCAGTGTGTTCAGCTAAAATCTTTCAAGTTGGTGTCCCAGCAGAGCTTCTGTCCAGTGATTGAAACAAATAAAAGATAAAGGATAAAGACACCTCAATATATATCACACATATTATATTCTTTTATTCATTTCAACCATGCAGATGCAGTCATGCATATATCACATTTTTGCATGTGAGATTTTTAGATTGTTGCATCTCCATAGTAAATTATGTCACATACACAAAGAAATTTATCTGCAGCTTATAAGGAGCTGCTTAAATATATTGGTGAGTTTGAAGTAGGAAGAAATTTAGGGTGCTGATCGCTAATTATGTAGAGGACCTGTGAAAGGGGTAGACCCAGGAAGATGTGGGTTGAAGTAAGAAAGGATCTTCAGATACTGGGCTTCACTGAGATGACAAGGGACCGAGATTTCTGATGATTTGCTGTACTTAAGAATACATGTCAAGCTAAGTAAAGACATACAGACATGTCCATTATGGCCATGCTCCCACTCCCTTTTCTAGTCAAGAGGTCTTTCTTTGTCTTTGAGGTGCCAGTGCCACATGAAATGCATTTGCGTCAGTGCCACATAAAATGCACTTGTGCCAGTGCTACACAAAAGCACCTGTTCCAGTAGCATTGAAAAAGCACCCACACACTCTGTAAAGGGGTTGGTGTTAGGAAGGGCATCCAGCTGTAGAAACCATCCCAAAACAGACAATTGGAGTCTGGACAGCTCTCAGGCTGGCCAGCTCCTGTCAAACCATCCAACCAATGCCAGCATCAAAAACGGACATTAAATGATGATTTCATATAAAGGGCAGACTGTATTGAGATGATGTTAAGTATGATTTCGATGTTGCAAAAGAATATGAATTGGAAATGTAAAGGATCTATAATTGCTGCAGGGGAATATGTTGAATTTAGTGTCAGGGCTATAGTAAAAAAAAAATGCTTGCTCAAGGTATTGCATAGTGGGACTGAACTCAAAACCACGTGGTTGCAAAGTGAGCTTCTTAACCACACAGCCTTGCTTGTGCCTGTACAAAAATTAATTTTCTTTTCTTTTTTTTTTACATTCTCATAAACAACAATTACCATATAATAACCATCAGTGGAATGAAGATAAAAATAACTGGAGAAAGGACAGTGATAATTTGATTTTACCAATTTTTGTATACTAATGACGTTGTAAGATTATGTATGTTAAAAGTTTATTATAGAAGTAAAGATAATTCTTGAGAATTAGCTAATTAAATAACATGGAACTTTCTTTTCTTTTGTCACTTAAAGGTAGTTGGGAGAAAAATATTGTCAGCTCAAAGCAAAAAAATTACAATACTCGTTCAACAACAGGTTAGTATTTATAAGTGGAATAACACTGCACCAACTTATTTTACTTACCAGTTTCTCTGTCTGTTATCCATCTTTTATACCTGTGGTGCTATTTGCTATCATTTTGCCACCTGATGGTGGTGCTTGCTATGATTGCTTATTGCTTACTGGTCTGTGCTTTTGGCTCATTCTACTTACTCCTTCATATTTTGTCTGTTACAGTGTTAAACAGTATTCTCATTGGCAATATCTTCCATTAAATGTTCTTTGCGATCTTCAGTATAGCCTTTTTTTTTTTATTATTCTTCAAAAATTTTTTTCCAGCTGTTGTACAAAGTAGTATTTTTGCTTCAGTCTTTCACCAGAACTAACCAGCAGCATTTTTAATAATGATGATAATAATAATAATAATAATAATAATAATAATAATAATAATTGATGCTAGACATTATTAGATTATTCAACTTCATCAACAGCACGTTTAGAAGCAGGTAATATTATTATTATTCAAAGCATGAAGGTTACAGGTTTCCTTAGTGATGCTACTCTTTCTAAACAACCTCTACCAAACTTCTTTCTAACATTTCTGTCACTGAATTCCAATGTGCAAAAATCCATATGTCAGCTACAAAAATGGTCCTCTATTGTCAGAATAATTTTTCATGGCGCTCTCATAATTATACTTTGACTACATGAATAACTGCTTTCTAAAACCAAGTTAGCTCTTATTCTGTGTATGTACACACAAACATATATATAAATATAACTATGTGTATATATACCCCTTAGCAGAGGAATTCTTTCATCAGCTTCTACTAATTGGAAATGGCACTTTACTGTTGAATAACACCCTGCAACAGCATGTACTGCAGTGTTGGGACATGGTGTCTACATTGGTCGAGCTTAAAGAAAAGGTATTTCCCATGTTGCAAGATAACTTCAAAAACATAGCATGGTTTGCAGATAGAGCTATTTTAGCACCTTGGAATAAAGGCATTGATAAAGTAATCCATGAACTCCACATTCTACCTGGAGATGCTTCAACATTTGTCTCTATTGATACTACCATCGACGAACATGGTACTGCTGACTATCCAGTTGAATTTCTCAACTCTCTACAACCCACAGGACTGCCACCACATTAGTTTTCCCTAAAGAAAGGTGCACCAAGGAATTTCGACCCACCACGACTATGCAATGGTACAAGATTGGCTGGAACTACAATGACAAGTCATGTCCTACAAGCAACCATTATTACCGGCCGTCATCAAGGAAAGATCGTATACATTCCATGCATGCCCCTTATTCCCTCAAATGTATCATTTCAATTCAAGCACCTTCAGTTCCCAGTGCAATTATGCTTCGCTATGCAATCATCAAAGTCTAGGGTTAAACTTGAAAAATTGCGGGTCTCAATTTACAAATACCCTGCTTTTCTCATGGACAACAATAGATTGCATGCTCTCGAGTTAGCAGTCCAGATGACTTGTATATTTATTCAATCAAGACTAGAATAACGTAAAATATAGTTTACCCAGAAGCATTGTTGGTTTCACTTAACTTATATTGAAGTGTGCAGTCTGCCCAAACATTAGAGATGATGCTTTTCACAATGAAGCAGCTTTCTTTCCCTGTACCTTACTTTCTGCAATAGAGTACCTCTACGTCCTCATACATCATCCAATTCTTTAAATCCACAAGTCTAGGTAATTCTGGGAGCAATATTAGGATTTCCTTCTAATCTAAACTGCCATTCTACATGCTTTTGGTGTCACCAACTTCAGCATTGTTTATAAAAAACTGACTGAAAAGCATGTTTATAAAGAAGAGTTGTTTGCTTCACACTCCACTTGTGCCGATTCTGCTCATAAAAAAAGAAACAAATAATACGATGTGGCTGTAGGTCATAACACCCCGGCAGCACTGGAATGCATTGCTAGTATATATATATATATATATATATATATATATATATATATGTGTGTGTGTGTGTGTGTGTGTGTGTGTGTATGTGTGTGTGTGTGTTTGTGTGTTTGTGTGTGTGTATTTGTGTGTGTGTGTATATACATGTGTGTGTGTGTATATATATATATATATATATATATATATATATATATGTAAATATATAAAAATAAAAAGATAAAGAGAGCAATGGTAAGGTTGGAGAAGTATTTTATGGATAGAGTCTTACAGCTGTTTCTGGGAAGATCCAGTACTTCCCTTCATCGGAGACAGAAAAAATAAAAGAATCTATTATTATATCCTTAGGCGGATATTTTTAGTATGAAGTGGTAAAGAGTGTGATGCGCTGAAAAAAAGAGAGAACAGTACTTGAAGTGTAGTTTCATTCCAGTAGTAAATATCCGTGTAAAAATCTGTGTAAAGTAATCCTTGTGGGGATAATCCGGAAATAGATGTTGGAGCAAAGGCTGATACAGCATAGATAGCAGAGGTGAATATATACCATACTGCGATGGATTTTTGCTTGTTTACTTGAAGAATGGCCAAGTCAAGTGAAAAGTGAGCGGTAATTAGGTCAAGTCATGAAGACAGAATGTGAAAGGGGATAGAGGAGAGGTAGAGGTGGAGGAAGGTAGCGGTATATCTTTATGGTCAGTTGATCTTACAGGATAGAGGGGATGAGCATATAGAGTGAAGGAGGAATGGAGGGATGAGGTTAAAAGGTCTAGTGAGTAGGAAGGAATGCGTGTATGTAGTATATAGGTGGTGGGGGTATGAGTGATAAACCAAGGACAGAGATAAAGGGAGAGATGGGTGGGAAAGGTAGTTAGTAGTATCATCTTCTAGAATGCAGCCAAACCTATTTATAGACGGTGGAAAGGGATTGAAAGAAACCACGTAGTCGGTATGCGTTGGTGGTGTTGTTGTGAATTAGAGAGTAGAAGAAATAGATTTGGGTGTATATTTATGTGGTGATATGATCGAAAAGAAATAATCCTATTCAAAAGATGGTAAAAGATGGCTGTTTTTGCCAGGTTGAATAGGTTGCCTATGGGGTGGGGGTCGTGTGATTATGTTGCGTGATCGTTTGTGCAATTTTGCTTGTGATAGAACTTAAATGTGTGGAAAGAGCGGTGATTGCAGTTGCTAAACGCTTCATTATTTCGATTAAGTAGAGTGAGAGAATTGTATTTTAAAATATGGAACGCCTCCGTTAGGCAAAGCTTGCAGTTGGAGCGCTGGCCCTGGTATGGAGTTCCAGAATCTAAGATGGACCATTTTAAGGTGTATTGGGTATTTTTGCTCTTGAGGTGATGAATATGATTGGCTAATGTTGTAGATTTACTGTGTTTGTCGTATCTAAAAGAGTGCAAATGGGCTGCGTAGCGATGTTTGAAGTTTTTAGTTGCACCTATGTATGTAGCAGTAGAGTTATGTAATAGATTTCTCACGGTGCATTTATATATTACATTGTATCTTAGGCAATGTGTTTGAAGCGGACAGATAGTCCCGGAGCGACAGTTACAAGTGTAGGAGGCTAGAGGGTTGCATATGCTGGTGGGTGAGTTATTATTAGTAGAGGATATGTTATTGGGGGATGTGTAGGAATCTAGATCAATGGAATTATTGTTATGGCTATTTGTCCTATCAATGTTATTATTGGTATTGTTATTATCTAGAATATTAATGGGTTGGGATACATTGTGGTTTTGTTCTAGTGTACGAGAGAGAGAGAGTGTGTGTTTTGGAAGTTCCTTGATACAGTTACAATATTTGGAGAGAAGATTTTTTCTCAGAGTTAAAATTGAGTTCTCAATCTTAACTTTTTGAGAAAAAAATCTTCCCTCCAAATATATATATATGTATTTATATATATATATATATATATATATATATATATATATAATGCAAGAGAGTTAGGGGTTGAGGATTCAACCCACTAAGGGATGATATCTATCCAATATACTGCTGGGAGGGTACCCAATTATTGTTACACTAGTGTTATACCAAGTGTAATAAGTGGGTGCAGATAAAAGGGGGTTATTTTACCCTAAATTTACATAGCAATAAGAAAATGGAGGAGAATATGCGGTATCCATCGACTTGCAGACAGTGTATTCCATTGAATTAATTTGTTTATTTTGCAACTAAAATGACAAAAACCACAATATACAGATGCTTATGACATGCCATATTATATTAACAATTAAGGTTACAAATATAAAGTACATTTAGCAATTGGAGAATATACAGAAACTTACAGCTGTTTCAGCCTAACATTGGCATGCCCCATTCTATCCCTATATCTCCTGCGTGCCGAAGTAATTAGCAGATGAAAATGATGTAATGGAGGTACATGCATGATTCGCTAGGCCTCTTCAGAGATTCACAAAAATTCAATACAAATATAAATATAAAATAAAAAATAAAAATAAGAATAAAGTAAAAATAAAAATAAATGAAAAATGAAAATATAAAAATATAAGGCACATAAAAAGCCTACAAACAGTATATAAGACCATATAAATATAAATAAAAATATAAATAATAATAAAAAAAGAAAAACTGGGAAAAATTCTGAAGATGAAAAAATAGAGATCAAAACCAAATTTATTCCCTGATTATTTTATTAACCCTTTAGCAGTCAAATTAATTTATCTAATGTAATGCTTATTTATCCACATTTTTTAAAATTGATCATGTATTATCTTATAGTTTCAGGATTTTTGAAGATGTGATTGTTGTTTATAATGACATTGTACAGTAAATGTGGGATGCTGGATCTGACCAGTTTCAACATAAAACAGATAAAATGTTTGGGCTGGATATAACTGGTTAAAATGCTTAAAGGTTAATGTTGTTGGTGGAGAGAATGGAAATCCACAGTAAATTGCAAAATGTTTGTTTTTCTTATTTTTGTTAAGTTATTTGTTGGTTGAGTCTTTGCAATTATTGATAGTGTCCCTGCCGTTACTTTATGTTTTCAAATTACCACCAGACTGAGAACAGGTTTCACAACTTCATTAACCTTAGACTAAAGAATTTCCTCATAGAAGTATAAAGATGGAAATTCTCAAAGAAAATAGTAAACTGTTTCAAAACATCCCAATTAATGGATAAAGTCTTTCCTTATTGATGTTATTTTTCTATCTTATTGATTGCATGTATTGTTAGAAGGCCATTTGTTGATAATCTGTGTTTAGACCCCTTTTTGTATTTCATGTGTTTTTTTACATGTCCATTTTTCTTTATGGTCTAGAATTTACGTCCCATGATAGAAATACTATCCTGCCTGGATTGAAACCAGAAAACAAAATCTCCAATGATTTCATCAAATTCCAACTACTTGACAGCTCAAATGATGCTGACCACAACCACAATCAGAATCCAAAGCAGTCAAGAAAGCATCATAGTCAGGTATATCTCATTTGATTCTATTGATTAAGCTACCTTCGTTAATGGGTTAGCAGGACTTTTATGTGAGTGCAACTATAGGAAACAAGTTTCTAGTTACTTCTTTCAGTTCTTTGTTTACACTGGCTGATGGCTACTGGATTACAATAACGCATTTTGTTTCTGCTCTTGGTTACTAACCGTCTTGTTTTGATGATTTTGTAAGTGTATGTGTGTGTGTGTGTGTGTCTTTGTGTGTGTGTGTGTATTTGTGTGTGTGTGTGTGTGTGTGTGTGTGTGTGTTTGTTT
>NC_142929.1:50310649-50388149 GCF_046866305.1 Octopus bimaculoides | reverse complement strand
TTTGTTGCTGACATACACCATCATCAGATTCTTTGGATTCCTGATTTTACTCTACAAAGAAAAAGTCTGAGTACAACTTACATAATTACACCAATATTCATAAAGGAAGCTACTCTGCTCTACAACTCACTGCAAATTTCTCCAATACTTGTATTGTACACACTAATACTTGTGGCTAAAGTTTTCCAGAATTACTTAGATGCTGGCTAACCACATATAAGCATCAATTAGACATCAATGTAATACCAGTCTAAAAAGATGGCTGTAGACACTGACTTGTATGGCTGTATGGCTCACATCACATCTTTAAATATTTCTAGAGAGAAATATATATACAAAAATAGAATGTTTTCTATTATAGATGACCCTGATTCCACTTTGGACGAAAATCCTTGGTACAACTTTTTTAACAAGAGATGCAAATTTTGAAATAATTTGCTATCTAGTCCAAGAGGTTGACTACTTTTGAAGTCCTTTGATAAATTCATCCATGGCATGTTATGTCACAGACAAAACAAAAAAAATGTACTGTATTTATTATTAATGATAATAATAAAAAAGAGTAAAAACTTATCATATTCAACATGTTTCTTTCTGGCTTCTGGTGGCCCTCTATATTAAACACCTCAACTCTTATTTTCCTTCCTTCAGAGCTAAAAGGTTTGTAAATTATAGCAACTATACTTTATCACTTCATTTTCCTTGAGTACTGATAATGGCATCTCCTTAACTGAAACTGCCTGGTATATCCAGCAAACTCTAACAATAGAATATCCTTTAACTCAATAACATTTTATAGCATCTGTTATGAATGGCATAAGAACATAAGGGCTAAATTGCTTAGCTGCTGGTTCCATCCATGTAGACATTTTGTAGGCTTCATTTCATAACTGCTCATAAATGTTAACTACTACTGCTCCTTTTGTCACTCCTGAAATCCTGGATCTCTTTATCTATAAATTTCTTTTGTTTAGAGCCGATGAATCATATTTTTTAAAAGTATTTATCATTGGCCTGGAAATGTTTACTTTGTTATTCACCAATATAAGCTTTAGAAATGCCCAATCTTTAATGGGTAAATAATTAATAGTTAACAGTTGCCAGGTGCCAACCATTGGAGTTTATTTAATATAAGTTTATAGATCATCCTTATCAGATCATTTATTATCTGGTATGATTCTTTCTGATTTATTTGAGGTAAGGAAACTTAATTATATCACCAATTAGATGATTATTCAGTTTCCCTTTAATATATTTACCTATCTATGTTAGATGAATGAGTTGTGCTGTTTATTACACTCAGCATATTGAATAACATCCATGCTACTGGATGGATCAAAGTTCCATTCTGAAATGAAATTTCAACATGTAGGATTTGAAAGACAGTAAAATTTATTCAGTTTTATAATTTTTAGAGGAATTCTTATGTCTTAGTTTGAATATCCTTTATCATAATTATCCACCTTAACCCTTTAGTGTGCAGATTATTCTGTCAAAAGTAATGCTTGTTTATTCATATTGTCTTGAATTAATCATGCATTATCTTGTAGCTCTGAGATTTTGATGAGGTAACTGTTAAGTTTTTGAATGATATTGTAGGGTTAGTGTGAGAAACCATATCTGGCCAGTTTGAACATAAAACAGAATGTTTTGGTCAAATATGGCTGGATTAAATGAGTTAATCTATTAAGGCAATAGGTGAGTCACTATATTAACAATGAGCAACTGAACTACTAGAAATACTAAACGAAACCTCCTTCAAACTGTCTTCTGTTATCTTAAAATGGAATGGCTTGTTGAATAATTGCCTAGGCACACAATTATTAGGAAAACTAATAGGGTAGCTATAGTTGGAAAGCTTTTAATTTTAAGTCAACTCATTCAAATTTGTCCCAGGGCTAAACATCAAGTTGATACATAATTTAGAAAACTGTTTAACTTTTTTTTTTTTTGTTTTTTAACAAGAATAACCTCGAATGTGATTAAATTCATTTTTAGAAATGTCAAAAAGTTGTAGAAGCTTCATAAAAATAAATTGTACCTGTTTTTTTTTTAACCTGTTTACTGCAGAAATCAGATATATCTTCTCAAAATTTTATTGCCCTTAACAGCAGAAAGCAATTTTATATACCAATCAATCTTTTGTTGAGGAATGTCATGTTTGAAACTAAGGCAATTTATTGCGCCTAAGAAAGCACATCAAGCTAAGTGAAAACATAGTCGTGGCCAGTGCCGGTGACACATGAAAGGCACCTGTTCTGGTGACACGTAAGAGGCACCCATACTTGTGACATATAAAAGGCACCCATGTTAGTGACACGTAAAAGGCACCCAGTACACTCTGTGAAGTGGTTAGTGTTAAGAAGGGCTTCTAGCCATAGAAACCAAACCAAAACAGTCTGGAACCTGGTGCAGCTCTCCGGCTTACCAGCCCTAGTCAAACTATTTTACCCATGTCAATATGGAAAACAGATGTTAAATGATGACGATGCTATGTCAACTTTATTGAAGCCATGAATTCTATTTTTCTTTTGTAAATCTTTAATATCATTACTGGAATAACCATGAAATTTAGTATTATGGTGAAAGGTTTAGATATTAGTATATTTTGACAATATCTTATGTCGGTGCGCTAAGATTATACCAAATTTTATTTAAAATATTTTTTTATGTTATTGTTAGAGACTCCATTGCTTGTATTAACATTCTTGTGTCTATGAGAACTTGGTAATGACAAATTACTGTATTTTTAGCTTTCTTACTTCTACACATTCATGTTCTTTGCCATTTTGGAGAAGCTGTGTGTGTGTGTGTGTGTGTGTGTGTGTGTGTGTATTAGGTGCAGGTGTGGCTATGTGGTAAGAGGCTTGCTTCCCAACCACACAGTTCCAGGTTCTGTCCTGCTGTGTGGCACCTTGGACAAGTGTCTTCTACTATAGCTTCAGGCCAACTAAACCTTGTGAGTGGATTTGGTAGATGGAAACTGGAAGAAGCCTCTCATATATATATGTGTGTGTGTGTGTGTGTGTCTATGTTTGTCTCCCACCATCACTAGACAACCAGTGTTGATGTGTTTATGTCCCCGTTAATTAGTTGTTTGGATTATATGTCTGTGTGTGTTTTTGTCCCTCCACCATCGCTTGACAACCGATGCTGGAATGTTTACATCCCTGTAACTTAGCGGTTCGGCAAAGAGACTGATAGAATAAGTACTAGGCTTACAAAGAATAAGTTCTGGGTTTGAATTGTTTGACTAAAGGCAGTGCTCCAGCATGGTCACAGTCAAATGACTGAAATAAATTAAAGAATGATAAAAGAATATCATTTATCTTTTTTGTTTGTTTGTTTTTATTTATTTATTTATTTGTTTGTTTATTGTTTGCAGGCAACAAGTAAATCTCATAAAAATGTTGGGTAAACTAGAAGAAACAGCAGACACAGAAATTTCTGAAAGACATCAAGAAACTGGGAAAGAACACCAGAATCTTGTGAGTTGTTTCAAGAAACTACTTTTGTTCTCTAAGAACAGTTTAAAATTTTAAATACAATTTCATTTTATACTGGCACTGACATAGCTGTGTGGATTAGAAGTTTGCTTCTCGACCATATGGTTTTGGGTTCAGTCCCACACTGTATGGTACCTTTGCCAAGTGTCTTCCTTTACAACCCCAGGCCAACCAAAGCTTGGTGAGTGGATCTGGTAAGCAGAATCTGAAAGAAACCTATCGTATTTATCCATATATGTATTACATACATGCATACATGTGTGCATACATGTACATACATGCTCGCATATATATGTACTTTTGGGCATATATATATATATTTATGATCTTCGGCTGTTGAGTCTCATGGAGGGGATGACAAGTGATAGAGATTTGCTGTGCTTGAGAAGACATGTCAAGCCAAGTGAAATTGTCATCGTGGAGTGCTGGTGACACATGAAAGACACCCATGTTGGTGACACATAAATGGCACCTGTGCCTGTGACATAAAAGGCACCCACTACACTCTTGTAGAGTGGTTGATGTTAGGAAGGACATCCAGCTTTGGAAACCAAGCCAAAACAGATTGGAGCCTGGCACAGCTCTCCAGCTTACCAATTTCAGTCAAACCATCTAATCCATGCCAGCATGGAAGATGGACAATAAATGATGATGATGATGTACATATGTATGTGTGCCTGTGTGTTTGTTTACATTTGTGCTTATCTAATGTGTTGTGATATTGTTGTCACTTGGCCTGTCAATAAATCTCTAACTGGGTTTGTACTTTCAAAGACATGTGAAATGAAAGACTCCTTACTTGAAAAATAGGTGAAGGTTAACAACAGGAAAGACATCTGACTGTAAAAAGAATACCATAATAATTGTTTCTTTCTAACCCATGCCAACATGGAAAAACAGGTGTAAAACTGAATGAAAATAAAAGTATTGCTCATAAAATTTAATTAATGTTAAATTGTTATAACAATTGTAAAGATAGAGTATAACTTCATTACTAGAGTTATCGAAGTAACAGACCTCAGTATTCCATTTATCAACTTATTTTCATGACTCAGAAAATATTCATTTGTGAGACTATAGCTGTCAGGAATCATGCAGGGCTAAACTCTATAAAATTTTATCGTGAGCAACAATTCTTCAGTGATAGAATTAAGGAAGTGGTAAATTAATTATACTTTGTCATGCCTCTTTATACAACACTGCTGTTAACCGGTGATTGTGTCAGATGCAGTGACATGAATTAGTTAAGTCAAGCTGACTGAATGCTGAGACTAATTAATAGAACTTACTGATATTATCTTTGTATTAATCATCAGTTGAAGTCTGGTCACTAAAAATTGGTGTGTATGTTGCTATAGCTCATTCTATTGTTGTCTCAAATATAAGAATTCGAAAAAGTAGTAGTGAGATCCAACAGTGAAATAACTGGTTTCACCACCTTTTTCTTTTTATTAGTAGGTCTGGAAGAAGGGGCAGTAGCATTAGGTACCCGAAGGCTTTTGAGATTGATAAAGACAATATTCCATAGGTAATGCTGCAAGTTTTTAACTGTAGGAGAGATGTGTTTAACAAAGGAATTCCTGTGAAGAGGAAGTATAGGATATAGTGGTTAGTGCAAGGATTGGACTCAATATGGAGGTGACTGAACCCAATGTGACAATGAGGATTCCAGTTGATCTGATCAATGGAACAGCCTGCTCGTGAAATTAATGTGCAAATGGGTGAGCACACCACAGACACACATACCCTTAATGTAGTTCTCAGTGAGATTCAACATTATAGAATGTGACATGGCTGGTCCTTTGAATTACAGGTACAATGCATTTTTGCCAGCTGAGTGGCAAACTGGAGTGGCAAGATTTTGTTGTGTGTAGGATATGGAAGGACATACCAAATGAGATGGTTTCAGTCATCTACCTAACTTTTTCTGACAGGTGAGGAGGGATGAAGCACATATGCTCACAGATAGTAATCATAGAACTAGCAAAGCACTGACCAGTCATTTTGCTGTAATTGCCATCCAACACTTATGAATTAGCTGTGTGCAAGTTGTATATAACACTTAAGAATTAGCTGCATGAGCCCAGCATGGGCAACATTTACCAAGAAGTGGGCCACATAAAACATGGCTTATCATCAGGTGGGCTGCACTATTAGAAAACATTATTTTCTTCATGAAATTAGGTACGCCATTCAGAAAGCCTCAAGAGCTGCAATTTACCTGTAACTGGGATATACCTTTTTGTTTTACTCTGTATGTACAGAATTAACAAAATAGAATATTTTTAATAAAAAAAAAAAAAATAATAATAGTAATAAAAAAAAATTCTACGTTTTTTTCTTGTTTTGTTTTTCCATATGTGAGAAATAAAATTTGTACGTCCTTGATACTATTATATCTTATTCATTCTTGGAAAATCACAGAATCTACCCAAGGGAAATAATATTTGTTTTAAAAGTTTTGCTTCATGCTCTATGTATTGTTTTACTCTGTTACATCAAATGGATGATGATGATGATAAAGTGTGTATGAAGAACATTCCTTTTCTTTAAACTTTACCCAAGGGAAAGCTATTCAAATCTCAAGACAATGTCTATTTAGCCATTAGCTTGCTAGCTCCTTCCATTTCTTTTATACCGTTTCTCTTAAAGTTTTGTGTTTTTGGTTGATCTGAAACAAATTATCAAGATGAGAATGGAAAGTATTTACTTAATCTTCATAGACAAACATGTAAAAATAGATGGGGAAATGGTAGTGATGGAGATAAACAAAGCCTTTTTGTTAAAAAAACAAAAACAAATAGATGTTTCTCCTTATTTTAGAATGTGATAAAAATAAACCATGAATAATGTAAATTTACATTGTTGGACTATTAACAAAACAGTCAAAAGTTCAAATCTTACATTTGCTTGTGACTCTGATCAAGGCATTATTATTATTATCATCATCATTATTATTATTATTATTGATACAACCACCTTAGCAAAGGCAGAGGTATTGTTTTCAGTTACGTTCGTTTGTTTGTCTTTGGACAAGATATCTCAAGAACCACTGGATGTATTTGGATGAAACTTTCAGGGATGTTTGACCTTGTGACTGGCATGAACTGATTAGATTTTGGGATTGATCCAGTACCAGACAAGGTTTCTGGATTATTTTCCTTTTTTTTTTACTTAATTTTTGAGAGCAGTCCGGTTCATTTTTAGTATTCTCGTTTGTGAGAGCAGTCGAGTTTATTTCAGATATTTTCATTATTTTAAAAATCATCTCTGGCTAATCATTGAGAGGATGTTGGTGTTGCCTTGATTGAGGTTTGCGCTCTCTGAGTGCTCTTGTTATTATTAATTATTATATTTACTTTAAATCTGCATGTTTGTTACAATCACTTGCCGAGACACACCCAGTGTCCTGGGGCAAGTGAAGGATAAGAGATGTTATAGTTTGACTGAAAGCTTGGGGAGGGGAAGTGGCAGGGGCAGTAGTGTTGTCTGGAAAATTCCAGAAGATAGTGACATTTTTACCTTCAATGACTGGCTCAGGATGATGTTCATACCAGTAAGCAGGAGTGCTGATTTTGTAGTGTTCACATATTTTCCAATTTTCCAAATACTGACCTACCTTAACATGGCAATTTTTGTATTTGTATTATTATTATTATTATTATTATTATTATTATCATCATCATCAAGGTGGCGAGCTGGCAGAATCATTAGCACACTGGGTAAAATGCTTAGCAACATTTTGTCCATTTTTATGTTCTGAGTTCAAATTCCACCTAAGTCAGCTTTGCCTTTCACCCTTTTGGGGCCCATAAAACAAGAACCAGTCAAGCACTGAGGTTGATGCTTCAGTAGTCTTTCAAATGCTTAGAACCCTCCTGATAATCCTTGCTGACCCTAAGGGACAAACTTTCTGTAGGAACCCTCTCCTTCAGCCATTTGTCTATATCTTTGCTAGCTGTTCCCAACACACCAAATATTATAGGCACAATCTTGATAGTTCTCATACTCAAAATTCTTCCTATTTCAAATTTTAAGGAACTATTATTATTATTGAGTGAGAGAGCAGTGCATGCCATCAAAGTGATATTGGGGTAAAATATATGAAGCCCAGTATTCCCATCATGACTACCCATCTGATAAGAGTACACTAGGCACATGCATCACAACCATATGTGTGTGACATGGTGATCTCATATCACGATAAACAGTGCACAACCTTGCAAATGGGGCCCAGTTAGAATATTTTTCAAGTCGAGTAGCCCATCCTGCTCAAAAGGTCCTTGAATATTGGTTGTTTAAGGATGTTGAATGAAACACCCATGTATCCAAAGGTGAATTATCCAAGCCACTCTCAACACATTGGTATGGTGTTCCCCCAACTACTTCTGCTTGTGATCAGAAATGCACATATCGTCAGTCACCAAGGGACATGCTCAACTGGTTATGGTTAAACAACTGACAAGCAAACCCGTGGTATTGAGCAGAATATTTGCTGTAACCCATCTTTTATACCTAGACAAAACAATGTACATGATAACATTTCCAATCAGTTAAGATCAGAAGCCATATTATTATTATTACTATTTAGTAGGACATTATTTACATTATTTGCATTTGACGGATATTTGTCGTAATCTTATTCGTTGTTAACAATGTTTCGGCTGATAAACCCTCCAGCCTTCATCAGGTGTTTTGGGGAAATTTCGAACCTGGGTTCTCATTCCTAAAGTATTCCAAAGGTGAATTATCCAAATCCCTCTCAACATAATATTGGTATGATGCTCCCCAACTACTTCTGCTCGTGATCAGACATGCACATATCGTCAGCCACCAAGGGACATGCTCAACTGGTTATGGTCAAACAACTGACAAGCAAACCTGTGGTAGTGAGCAGAATATTTGCTGTAGCCCATCTTTTATACCCACGTTCAAAATTCCCCCAAGACACTTGATGAAGGTTGGAGCGTATATCAGCCGAATCAAGAAGAGGACAAATATCCATCAAATGTAAATAATGTACATAATTCCTCATCTCTTAAATATAGAACTGTATTTAGAAGGAGTAAAAAAGTGTTGACTAGTGGTTAGTGGACATCATAATATGTTGTAGGTTCGATTCTTGGACTGGGTGATTAATACATTGTGTCTTTGAGCCAGCCATTTCATTTCATGTTGTTCTAGTACATGCAGCTGGAATTAAGTACTAATGATGCCTTAGGGTCATCCTTTTAGCATTTAGATTACTCAATCAAATCTAATGTTTATTTATTCACATTGTTTTGAATCAATTAATCACACATTATCCTGTTGCTTTGAGATTTCAATGATGTGATTGCTTAATTTTCGAATGACATTGTAGGGTAAGTGTGAGAGGCCTGCTCTGGCGTCTGGCAAGTTTGAACATAAACCAAGCAGATATTTGGGTGTGATATGGTCACTAATGTTAAAGGGTTATGTGTGTGACTGGCTTGCATCACATTTAAAGGTGTGGTGTCTTGTACTCTCAGCACAAAATGCTTTGAAAATTTATGTTAGCATTTACTTCACGAGCCAGTAAGCACAGGGCAGATGTTTTTTTTTACCTTTTTACTTGAGTGGAAGAAAAATCATGACATTTGCAGGCCTTGTTAGAATAGTGAGATCAAAGCAGTTGATACTGGGTGTAATAGTGAATGTTTGTATGAGTAGCAGAACTATGTCTGATGTGTGATCAGTGCTGTAATGTGAGTTGTATTTGACCTTTGCATGAGGCAGTAATTGATCAGAGATGTAGTTATTTTAATAGATGTTTGTGTTTGTAGGTGTGTGTGTGTGTGTGTTATTGTTTCACTGCCTTCACTTTTCATGAGAGTTGTAAGTGAGCGTCACCGTCATACAAGCAGTGTCAATTTGTTTCCTGTCTTCCATGAAAACATGTCTGGTTGAGGAGAAATGTTACCTTACTCGGAAGCAGGTTAAGGTTGGCAAGCATCTGGAAGAGTATCTGGCCATAGAAAAATCTACTTCAACAAATTCTGTCTTACCTGTGCAAGCATGGAAAAATTGACAATAAAAGGATGATGATGATGATGATGATGATGATGCCAATGAAGCCACAAAAGATTGGAAACAAATTGCAAAAATCCATCATTTGTAACAAACCTGAGGTTGATTTCTTCGACTAAAGGCGGTGCTCCAGCATGGCCGCAGTCAAATGACTGAAACAAGTAAAAGAGTGCAAGCTGAACCTGATAAAAAACAATGAATAGAAAACAGTGGAAAATGTTTAAAATATTGCTAGAAAATTAAAGGTGTTACCTAAAACCATTTGTCACATTCTTTTTATTACCTTCATTGTCTTAATAGCAATCCAAATTCTGGAACTTGATTGTGATGCTTATGAAATATGATTATTGCCAACACTTCTTGGAGAAAATCATTTAAGTCTTGTTGACAGCCTTCAGTTGTTCTATTATTTCCTTTCTATCTATTTTGTATTACTCATAACTCTTGTAGGTGGGATCAAACTTGCTCATTTCATGTTTTCTTTCTTAAAACTGCATTTTTTTCACTATCACTATCACCTCCTTATTGTTCAAATGCAACAGTTGGTGCTTCTTATTCTAAAATGTTTTCTTAGTTTTCCAGCATGCATTCTCAGAATTCAGTGTGTTCAACATGAAAACTAAACTTAGCCTGTTTTTTTTTGTATATTTATTTTATTTACATATTTTTAATTTATTTATTTTTATTTTTACATTTTGAAAGTCTTCTCTGTTAATATTTCGTTGCAATACAATATGACATTTTTGACATATGAAACTTATGACCAATTTTTTTCAAATTTTTATATTTCAAGAACCCTATTGCCATATACTTTTTGTTTGACGTCTTTGTTTATCACTCTGTCCATCAGACACTTTCTTTCCCAAACTATGACAACAGAAAATCACATATGCAATATAAAACTAAACGATGATCAATAATAGATTTGCTTCTCAGATAGAAATATGTTTTGTATGCACTATAAGATTTATTTTTTTCATAATGTTGTATTTCAGTTTCTTCCAATTGCTTTTGTTGAATCTTATTTCCAATATCTTACATTTTCTAGGCTTTCCATCCTCATCGGAAAGTTCGGTTGGAACTTTTGTCAAACTGGGGTCACAATAAAAGAATTGGACTTACTGAAATTCAGCTTTATGATACATCCGGCAAAATCATCCCTGTTCTTCCTGAAAATGTAACTGTCAAAAATGCTAGCAATCCATCAAATTCAATTCTTGTTGTTTTCAATGGAAAAGCAAAGGTATTTGACTCAATTCAAAACTCTTTTTTTTTTTCTCTTTTGGAGTGGAGAGGAATAAAATTTAAAAGATATAAACTTCCATAACTAAAATATTGAAATTATTTCCTTCATTTCCATTGCTTAAGTGTATCCTTTTTCTGTGTCGTAACTGTTTATATAAAAAATAAAATTTATGTGGTACCAGTAACAATGATTTAGAAGATAGTGCTTTTTTATGTGGTACCAGCAACAATGATTTACAGCTAAGTGGGGAGCAGTATTGAAGGAGGAGTTTTGTGCCAGGAGATGAGAGATGAGAGATTAGAGTATGAATAGAGGATGTATAATAGGTGTCATGCAGTGAGGGAGATACATGGCTACTGCACAGGGATGTCACATGACTTTTAGAGGCCCCCATGCAACTTTTTGTTTCGAGGCTCCATCTGTTCAGTCAAAATTCATAATAATGCATTGTTCAATTAAATGGAGCCACTTGAAGCAGTTGTACTGCATCACTACTTGATATCCTGTTGCTTATTTTGATTTGATTCACCTTACTTCGAGCCGTGCAGATAATACTGGACTGACTTGGTGCTTCAACTTAAGTACCTAATTCAACTGAATCTCAATTATGTATATATATATATATATATATATATATATATATATATATATATATATTCAATTGTCATTAATTGTGACTGAGGGTGCCAGGTAGCACCTGTATTGCTAGAAATGAGAGTTCAAAATCCTTAGAACCAGAAGAAAGCAAATTTTTCATATACTGACAGTTGGAGATAACTGTCCCACAGCAAAGCTAGATCACTTTACTAGATTAGTTTTGCTTGAAAATTACAAGCTCATTAGTAGTGCTTTCTTGCAGCACTAATGGTTTTTAACTCTTATTTCTAGCAATATAGGTGCTACCTGGCACCCTCAGTCACAGTTAGTGACAATTGAATTCTTCCTTTTTTGGTTTTATATTGTGTGTAACTGCCTTCGTTATATATGTATATATTTGTGCGTGTGTGCCTGTATGTGAGAATATTTCTGTTTATGCATATGAATCCTGTTCAATCAATAAACTGTAATGTCATCTTTCACTCTTTTTATGTTTATGTTCCCACATGCCTGTGCATGGTATGTGTGTGTGTGTGTATTTGTCTTGAGTACCAACACTTACTGTTGCCAAAACAGATTGAATGTCCAATCATCTGTGCCAAATCACGATCATCCAAATTGCCACACCTAATCATCTCATTCTAATATTCCCAATATACCATCACTTCTCAATATACTTTTTTTTTGTGATGTCTCACATAAGACAATATGAAGTGTCACCAATCTTACGGTGTGCGTGTGAGTCGCTCAGCAGGTCACAGTTATTTGAATGTTCTCATCAATAGCTTACAGCTGCCATTTTCTTAACTTTAATATTGTTTTGCAGCATTGAATTTCCTAGTGTGTTACATTTTATTTTTTTCATGACAATGATAATGAAATTTCATTGTATGATTGATTACATGTTAAACCCAAACAACTTTCAGCAGCTTATAAGAAATAGAATTTGCTCTTTGACAAACTTTTTTAATTCATACTTAATAATAATAATGATAATGATGATAATAATAATAATAATGATAATGATTTCTAATTTTGGCACATGGTCAGGAATTTTGTGGGGAGTGGAAAGTTTGTTACATTGACCCCAGTGTTCAACTGATACTTATTTTATTGACACCCAAAAGGATGAAAGTCAAAGTTGACTTCAGCAGAATTTGATCTCAGAATTTAAAGCATTTTATCTGGCATGCGTAATGATTCTGTCAGCTTGTCACCTTAATAATATCAATAATAATAATAATAATAATATAATAATAATAATAATAATAATAATGGTTTCAAATTTTGCCATAAGGGCAGCAATTTTGGGGGAGGAGATGAGTTGATTATATTAACCCCAGTGTTAAACTGGTACTTACTTTATTGACTTTGAAAGAATGAAAGGTAAAGTCGATCTCAGTGGAATTTGAACACATAATGTAGTGATAATAATAATAATAATAATAATAATAATAATAATAATAATCCTTTCTACTATAGGCACAAGGCCTGAAATGTTTGAGGAAGAGACTAGTTGATTACATTGACCTCAGTGCTCAACTGGTACTTACTTCATTGACCTCAAAAGGATTTAAAGGGGGTCGAACTTGGCAGAATTTGAAAGATGGATGAAATACTGCTAAGCATTTTATCTGGTATGCTAATGATTCTACCAGCTCACTACCTTAGCAACAACAACAATAACGATAATACAGATATTATAATTTACATTCCTGCTTGTTTCCTTACAAAAGGAGTAGGTATTATTGGTCAGATTTCGACATTTTATTTGGAAGTTTGAAACTACACCTATTCTTTATGGAGCTGGATTGTCTTCTTGATTAAATTGCTGAGTTTGTTTAGAAAATATACACAAAGGCGAATATTCAGACAAAAATTCTACTTTCCGTTTTGTTAGAGCACACAACTCTTTGATTATTACATACATAAAAATAAGCGAACCATTATTGCTTACTATGGATTTGTATTCGGGAGATATGTTACAGATATAGACAATAATTTGGCTGCCAAATTTAATTGTTGCATGGATATCGGGAACAATAAAGCATGTAAATAGAAGAAACTGAAAGACATTTCTGCTTTTGATTTCATAGAAATCTGCTGCTATATCAAATGTTTTTAGGCTGTAATTGAATTCTAATTGTAATTCCCCTACCTGCAAATTTCATAATGCTTGCTGAAAAGTTCATGCCAAACCATATCCTATTGAACATTATAGCTTAATCTCTCTCGTTATTGATTTATCAACTGTATCAAAATCACTCATCGTCAATATATCAGTATGTATGATTGTTATTTTCTCAGCTGATTCTAACCAATTGAATTGTTCATTTCATAATAGATGCAGTCAATATATAATGTAATAATTCGAACAGATTCACTGAGACGTGACCTAGAATTTTTCTTTTTGATACGTTTTTGCTTTTTATACTTCTGACTTGCATTCCTGCTGTTTCTTTTCCACTCTGAAGAAATGCTTTCATTACCATCCAGTTAACTTGATTAGGCAAGACAATATTATATATATATATATATATATATATATATATATATATATATATATATATATATATATATATATATGATATTGAGTTTTATTTTTTTATAATTCTATGAATTAACTATTACAACAATACAAATAATACTCTAAGCTTTCTGTTGAGGAATATTGTTTTAAAATGTAAAAAAACAAAAACAAAAAAAAATACTATTCCGTATAATACTGCTATTTTTTTCTCTTTTTGTTCATGAAAGCGTTAACCAGTTCTAGGAATGTGAATGTTAATAATAATAATAATAATTTAGTTCTCAAACTACGTGCATATGATGTGTGTGTCTGAATTATGATTGTTATGCCTGTTTCTACATGCTATATAATGTTTGGTAAATCTGCCTACATACACACACACACACACACACACACACACACACTCAAAACAATACATGTACATACGTACATACATATATACTTACATGCATGCACACATGTATGCGTGTATGTGCGTGTGTATACGTATGTATATCTAAAATTATATATCATCACCCTAATTATTACCCTTTTAACACCGGCTTTCCATGTTGGTATGGGTTGTAAGAGCAATTAGAATGTGAGTCAGTTCTTATTTGGAGTTTCTATTCTCCTAGATGTGCCAAAGGACCATGTCTCATTCACTCATACTCTCAATATTTAGCATGGTTTCTATGGATGTTCTTTCTATTGAATGTTCTGAATGCATTTTACTGTGGCACCAGCACTAGAAAAGTTGTCTTTAAGAAGGGTAAGACTAGTGATTACTCTCTGTACTTTGTTGTCTCTTTGTTCATTTGCCAGTCACTTAACAAAGTGTATCAAGTGCATTTTATCATGGCACTAACTCTAGAAAGTCACAATTGATTTAATAGCACTGCTAACACAGCAGAACACTATTGACTTACAAAGCATTTAAAAACTTCGAAGTATACTGTGGTTGCATAATGAAATATGGTCTCCCTACAAGTCATTAACTGTAGAAAGGTTGCATTACTTCCTACATGATCAATCTTCATCACTTCATCTACATTTTCCAAGATCTCCTTTTCCTACAATTTCCAACCACTTCAGGTGTTCAGCATTATTGTAAACAAAGAGCATCTTACATCCACTACTAATGCTTATACTTGCACTGTCTTCTCTGTTGCATACAATGTCTGGTTTCTCTTGGACCCAGATCGTCTCTGTTTATTTGTGCTCCAGGTGAGCTCTACAGTGTTTGGAGAATTGTTTTTTTTTCTTCCAGATATGGCTCTGTGGTTTAGAAGCTCACTTTCCAACCATAAAATTTCAGGTTCAGTCCCACTATGTGGTACCTTGGGCAAGTGTCTGCAACTATAACCCCAGACCAGCCAATGCCTTGTGAGAGAATTTGGTAGATGGCGACTGTGTGGAGGCCCATCATTTATATATATACACAAACATGACAGAAATAAATAGACACCCTTATAATCGTTAAAATTTATTTAAATTTGAAATTATACGTTCAAACTATTTATTAATTATTATAATGTCAATATCTAATATTCAGTAGACATGCCCTTTGCATTTTTCAATGCAAGGACCCTATTAGGCATGCTACTGATCAGCTGACAAATATTCTCTTGAGGAATTTCTTGTCAAGTTTCATGCAGTAATCACAAAAGATCTGGGTTTGAGGATGCTTTCTTGTTCGTTTTATGAAGTGTCCTGTCCATTATGCCCCAGAGTTGTTCCTATCTGGTGACTGGCTTGGTCATGGAAGCTTTTGAATGCTATTTTCTTTCAACCAATCTTGGGTCTTTTTAGCTTCCATAAATTAAGAGTTTTCTTTAATCATTCCACCAGATTGGAAGGAGTCCTTTCTGAAATATGGACACATATCTGAGTCTGTGTTTCCCTCACACTCCACCAGCTCTGATCAACCATTGCTTCAATTTACCCTCTAGAAGTATACTGTGTTTCATTGTTGGCTGCAATCTTTTCACATCAAATTCTTGATCACAGAGTTGCCAGACTCACACTTGACTGCTATCAGAAAATACAACAAATTGAGACTCATTAAAGAATATGACAGTGTACCAAAGTGCTAGTGACCTCTCCACCATCTCACTGGCCCATTCTTTTCTCCACTTGATATTGGCTAGTTGAAGAAGTGACTTCCTTCTTGCTGCTCAGCCGTAGTAGCCATGACATAGCAGTTCAGCATATTAGACCAATGGAATAAATACCAGATGTTAAAAGTAAATACTGAGGTTGATTTATTTGATTAAACCTGTCAAGGCTGTGTCCCAGCATAACTGCAAGTTTAATGACTGAAACAAGTAAAAGATAGAAAAATAGAAGAGATCCTTTTCAGTTTAGCTTATTCTTTTATTTGTTTCAGTCATTTGACTGCGGTCATTTGGGAGCACCACTTTAAGGGGTTTTAGTTGAACAAATTGACCCCAGGACTTATTCTTTGTAAGCCTAGTTGAACCCTTGTAACCCTTAAGTTACTGGGACATAAACACACTAATGTCAGTTGTCAAGTGATGGTGTTGGGAGACAAACACAGACACAAACACGCAAATATGTGTATGTGTGTGTGTATAAATATATACTTATATATACGACAGGCTTCTTTTAGTTTCCATCTACCACATCCACTCACAATGCTTTGGTCGGCCCAAGGCTATAGTAGAAGACACTTACCCAAGGTGTCATGCAATGGGATTGAACTTGGAACCATGTGGTTGGGAAGCGAGCTTCTTACCACACAGCCATACCTGGTCAATAAATTAGATAAATTCAGAAGGAAAACACCAGCCAAGTTGGTATTATACACAAATCACTATGAAATTGGCTTTGTACAAAATCTTCATCACTCTAGGAAGGTTTTTATTTCTCCATAGAAGATGAGTCCTCTAAAAGCCTTGTGTGAATAAAAATCTCTATTCATGTAGGTACACACAGACTGACATGTGCACATATACATGTACTTGTATGCATGCACATATACATAGTCACATGTATGCATGCACAACTACACTCATCCCCCCTCATACACATACGGATACTTGCTCACACTTGCACTTACACATACACACACTTGCATTCAAACACAAACACACATATACTTGCATGCAGGCACATACATTTGTACACATGCATGCATGCATGCACACACACACACACACACAGTGACATTTACACTTACACATACACAAACAAACACTTTCTCTCACACATACACACACATTTGCACAACCACACACGCACATACACACACTTGCACTCATACACAAACACACGTACTTGCATGCAGGCACATACACTTGTACACATGCGTGCATGCATGTATGCGCACACACACACACAGTGGCTACACACACAAACACTTTCTCTCACACACACACACACACACATTTGCACAACCACACACACACACACACACACACACATGCACACACACACATGCACACACACACATGCACACACACACACATGCACACACACATACATACACTTGCACTCATACACACTCACTCCCTTGCACATACACACACACACTCACGCCTTGCACATGGACACCATATACTTGCACATACTCACACACTTGCATACACACACACACGCACATACACACACACACGCACATACACACACACACTGACAAACACATACAGAGTGAAATTACTATATTATCATAACTTTTGTGAAATATCAAATTCCAACTTACTTTTCTGAATGATAAGAAAATAGATGTAGTTTTTTTTTAAAACAGCAAATATTTCAATTTATTTTGAAGTTTACCACAATAAATCTTTCTTTTGAACATGTTCACCTTGCATGAATAGACTCCTTTCTTAGAACTTGGTGAAAAAGTGCCAAGAATTGATTGTCAGGATTGTTTGATCAATAAACTTGTGGTTTTTGTTGAAACTACAGAGGCTGGAAAGTTGAACAGTGTACAATATAAATATATATATTTTACTTTGAAATAAGTATTAGTATATATGTAGTTGTGTGATTGCATTGGTATAGGTATATGTGTGTGTGTGTGCGTGTGAAACCATGCAATGAAGACTGACGTTAAATGATATATTTATGTGTGTGTATGTGTATATATGTACATATATATTTGAAATTAGAATAAGAATTTTTAAAAGTCATTAACTATTTACAAAAAGTTTTGATTTAAACAACTTTAAAAGGAATTGTTTAGAATTATTTTTTAAAGTAGGTAATAAGTTTTGAAACATCTTTTTTTAAAATTATTGTAACTGTATTAAGTAATTTTCACAAAAGCTTTTAAATATGTGTGTGTATATATATATATATATATATATATATATATATATATTTGTCTCTGTGTGTGTGTGTAATTATATATGTATATGTGTCTCTTCAGTGGGAGAGTCTATCATCATCGTCATCATACATGTATGTCTATGTCAGGTCATTGGGAACTAAACCAATGACCCTCCACCGAGCTTGCTTAGGGAGGAGAGTGATTTTTGGATACCCTGTAGGATAAAGAACAAGAAACATCAAAGGGTGGAGGAACTCAGGAGAGTCAACAGTCATCCATTATAGTCAAGGGCAGATGGTGCTCACCAGTTGTAGTGAATACAATCCACCTAGGAGAAGGAAATCGCTGAAATGAAAACTACTCACTAAGGACTTGCATCGAGCTGATACTATTTTGAGAATATATATATATATATATATATATATATATATATATATATACATTTGTAGTTTCAGCTCAGAGCTGTGGCCATGCTGGTGCACCGGTGTTTTGCTATGCTGTTATTACTGAGAGCCTCATCTAATATGTGGCGCTTGGTGAGGAATGGAGTTTCATGTCACTACCCTCATTTGCACCTCTTGCTGTGAGGTATGTTCATCTGCGACTCTCGACTTTTGATCTGGCCATGACTATCTTTATCTTGATACTCTACTACTCAATTATTTAGAGCGTTCTTCTCTTTCGGAGTTATAATTTACTGATGATGTATATATATATCTTTACAAATATTTACCTGTCTATCGTCATTTATCTACCTCTCTGTTTCTCTATCTATCACTATGTGTACATGTTCACCTGTTTATCTTTATCTGTCTGTCTGTTTCTCCATTACTCATATATATATGTGTGTGTGTGTGTGTGTATAGAATCAAGTGTGTGAATATCTGTATGTATATCATTGCAGACAAGTAAACTGAAAAATATGTGGAGTTGTGACAGAAGTGATACAGCCCCAGTTATGATCACAATACACCCTTTGGCTGAAAAGAATTTGTCAAAAATCAAGTTATGGAATTACAATCACAGTTTGAAAGTAAGTATTTCTCACTTTGTGATAGCTTATGCATTAATGAAGCCAAGAATGGTTCAATGTCAGTTCACTCATACGTGAATGAAGCAAGCATTGTTGTTGGCAAAGTTACTTATTGCGTGGTAGCTATCTGATTTATTTTTGAGATATAAATCCTTTGAGAAGGCAGTTTATTTTATTGTATTGTTACATATGGAATGTACTTATTTTATATGGATGTTTCTCAATATTTTATTTTATTTTCTGAAAAGAAAATATATATTTTAAGGAAAGCATTTAGTAAATCTGATATACATGTTGAAATGAAGAATTAAGATTATATATATATGTATACGTTTGTGTGTCTGTGTTTGTCCCCCCCACATCGCTTGACAATTTTGGTGTGTTTACATCCCAGTTTGGCAAAAGAGACCGATAGAATAAGTACTAGGCTTAGAACGAATAAGTCCTGGCGGCAATTTGTTTGACTAAAGGCGGTGCTCCAGCATGGCCCCAGTCAAATGACTGAAACAAATAAAAGGATATACATTTACTACAAGCATGCTTGTGTATATATGAAGAGTGCATTGTAACTATGTTTTTAAAGGGTTGATCTCGCAATGGACACACATCTTGACATATACATACACACATGTATGTATGTTTCCTCAGCAATGCTGTACTCTATATTTGATTACCTAAACAGTGAGATGAACATCCATTTACAGTTCACTCTAAACCTATTTAAGCCACAGAGCTTCAAGGCAAGTTTCAGAAATTGGTTAACCATTGACACTTCACTGTTTTCTAATCTTATGTATTTCTTCCTGTAATTGCGATTCTGCTTGCTAAATCAACTTTATTAATAAGCTAAATGTGTGCTGCAAACATTTATTTATTTTACTGTCATTTATGTATTAAGTATTTTTGTCATAATGAAAATCTCAATAATCTTGTTTGGCATTCAGTTTATTCCATAGTTGCACAATGGATTTGTAAATGCTGGTTTATAAATGTTGGTTTTATAATTAAAATATTGTGAATAATTTTGTGCTAAATAATTTAAATAAGAATTCTAGAAAAATACTTGAATACTTTTTTTTTCGTTAACTGGAAATTTAATTTTAGTTAAATTTTTATTTTGTATTTTCCATCTGAAAAAAGTTATTAAGACGTAATTACTTTTCTTCTTTTGTCAGGACCTCAACATTGGTGTGAATCTCATTAAAGTTTTCATCAATGACAAATTATTGTATAGTGGGAGTGTTGACAAAGGTTGTGGCAATCATATCTTTGATTTTAGCACCTCTATTGAATTAGGTGTCTCTTCTAATAATCGTTCCTCTTCACCTTCTCTGGAACCATTAACACTAAGCAACAATAATAATCTAACGAGGCATAACTCTATTGACAGTGATTTAGCCAAAACCTTACGCAAAAGAGACACTGCCTCTTCAGCGCCTAATTCTCGATGTCCGTCACGTGGTAGAAAGAGATCCATTTCACTTTCTCCTTTATCACCCCCACTCAGTGCTGGTCATCCTGTTTCCAGAAAACATAACCTTCCTTTAACTAATTCTCATGGAGAAGTTATTGACGACAGCAAAGATCTCAGTTTTTCACTCCTCACATCAAAAAAACCTAGCTCTGCGAAAAGTAAATCTCCATGTCCGTCAAGGAAAACCTGTTCTCCCCGACCTAAATTGAAAATTTCCAACCAAAAAGACCCTTGGGATGTGCTATTTTCTGAAAATGATCAAAATTCTTCTCCAAAACATTCACAAAAATTACCTCTTGACAATACTTCAGCAAATGGTAAGTAAAATAACAACTTTTAATACTTCCATAGGTCTTTATCTATTGCTTGGCTGTCAGTAAAAATATTTGTTGATCATGTACATACCTTGTCTCAATAGACTGTTATATAGTGAAAGCCTCATTAGTTACTATGATAACAACAATCTATCTATCTATCTATCTATCTCTATCACACACACTAACTCTCTGTCTCTCTGTATTTCTCTCTCGGCAACTTTTTCTCTTCTCCTTCTTAATATGTGTTGTGACAAGAGTTATCCTCACTTTTGATTCCTCCCCTTCTTCTGCTCCTTCACATATATCTTGTGACGGACAGACAGATGGAGATCTGCTTCTCTGTTATAATATACGATTGTGTAAGAGAGAATTATAATAGAAATAGAGTATATGCTTAAGGGTAGAACTTGATACTTATCAGTGTGGACTTTGTTGCCTAATGATTTTGAGTTCAATTCCAGCCAAAGTTGGCATTTTTAATCTTTTGAAGAAGTGTGAATAAAGTAAGCACCAATGATAGACTCATGGGTACAGGCACAGCTGTGTAGTTAAGAAGTTTGCTTCACAACAATGTGGTCTTGGGTTCAGTTCTGTTGTTCGGTACCTCAACCATGTACCTTCTGTTACATATAACCTTGAGCCCACAAGTGTCCTCTGAGGGAAATAGGTAGATGGAAATTTTGTGGAAGCCTAGAGTGTGTATGTGTGTGATTTTATGTGTCTGTATGTATTTCTGTTTTAACAGTGGCACCATGGCCTCAGGATGCTGAACCTTTCTGTTGAAATGACAGAGGACCAGGATGCCTGGTGCATTGCTGTACTTGAGAAGGCCTGTGCTCTACAACAGAAGTGTTAAGTCTGGTCCCATTGGTGGAGAGGATTGACCTGCTAAAGTCTTGTAAAAGTGTCATGTAAAAGTGCCTGTACAGTGTCACGTAAAAGCGCCAGTTAGGTGCCATGTAAAAACACCTGTGCGGTGCCACATAAAAGCACCTGCATGGTGTCATGTAAAAACACCCTGCAAACTTTGTAAAGTTACTGGTGTTAGGAAGGGCATCCAGCTGAAAAAACCTTGCCAAATCAGACTAGAACCTGGTGCAGCTTCCTAGATTGCCAGCTCTGGTTAAACTGTCCAGTACATGCTAGCATGAACAATGGATGTTAAATAATGTTGTCTATGTCCCTTAACTTAGCAGTCTGAGACCACCAAAATTAGTACCAGGCTTTAGTACTGAAAGACCACCAAAATTAGTACCAGGCTTTAAAATTATCCTAGAAACAATGCCTGACTAAAAATCCTTCAAAGCAGTTGCTACATCATGGCCACAATGTAATGAGTTAATCAACTGAAAGATAGTCCATTAATTTGTCTAAGCACAACGTTAGTTTTGTAAAGGGGAAAGTACAATAGTCAGATGTAGCTAGTTGGAATACTTTAATAATTCTTTCTACTATAGACACGAGGCCTGAAATTTGGTGAGAGGGCACTAGCTGATTATGCCGACCCTGATGCTTGACTAGTACTTATTTTATTGACCCAAGATGAATGGCTAGGTCAGTCTTGGTTGAACTTGAACTCTGAGGCCAGAAGAAATGCTACTTAGCATTGTGTGGAGCACGCTAGTGATTGTACCAGTTTGCCACCTTTGGGTACTTTAATAATAAGGTTCTTCATCATTGTCACCTCCTCCTCATCCTCCTCCTCCTGCTTCTGCTTCTCCTCTTTCTCCTGCTTCTCCTGCTTCTCCTCCTCCTCTTGCTTCCCCTCCTCCTCGTGCTTCTCCTCCTCCTGCTTTTCCTCCTCCTGCTTCCCCTCCTTCTTCTGCTTCCCCTCCTTCTTCTGCTTCTCCTCCTCCTGCTTCTCCTCTGCCTGTTTCCCCTCCTCCTGCTTCTCCTCCTTTTACTTCTCCTCCTTCTGCTTCTCCTCCTTCTGCTTCTCCTCCTTTTACTTATCCTCCTTCTGCTTCTCCTCTTCCTCTTCCTCTATCGATACCTTTGTACATGTTTTATTAATTTCGTAAGCAGCAAAATGCCAAGACATACAGACTGTACATGCACACAGACACACACTTATATTATAAGTCATTATTATCTTTGTCCATCTTGGAGAAACTGAGATTCTGGAAGCAGAATGTGTGAATGTGTGCGTGTGTATATATATATATATATATATATATATATATACATACACAGCTTTACTTCCTGTTTTCCAGTGTCTTAGATGACCGAAGTCTTAGAGCAAAAAACTTAGAAAAGGGTAGCAATATCAAAGTCCCTTCTTCATCAAAAGCCAACCACATAAAAATAGCCATGCAAAAGGTGGTGCTCCTGCATGGCCATGGCCTTTGGGCTGAAATGCATAGAAGAATAAAAGAATTAAAGAATATATATAAATGAGTCCCCTTACTCAGTTTCCTCCTTGAGACATACCCACCATCCATTATTTCTCTCTAACTGCACTAATCTGCTGCTGTTATTAAATGTGAACAGAACAACTGTATACTTCACCATCTTTTCCCTTACTCACACAGAACCATGTCACCTGATATCCATGCCCTTGTTCCTAATACTGTCTTCTCTGCCATTCTTATACATTGATCACTCTCCTGAGTCACCAAATTATCTCCCCTCCACCACCATATATCTCATAATCTCTCCCCTGCTTCACTGTAATTACACCACACCCTTACAACTTACCTATCTGCATGGTGTCTCCTTCCTCTCTCTCTCTCTGTCTCATATCTTTCATTCTTCTCCTGCCCACTGTCTCATTATTATTATTATTATTATTATTATTATTACTGAGGTGGTGAGCCGGCAGAATCATTAGCATGTTGGATGAAATGCTCAGCAGTATTTTGCCTGTCGTTATGTTCTGAGTTCAAATTCTACTGAGCTCAACTTTACCTTTCATCCTTTCAGGGTTGATAAAAATAAGTACTGGTTGAACGCTGGGGTTGATGTAAATGACTCATCCCCTCCCCCCAAAACTGCTACCCTTTTGGAAAAATTTTAGACCATCATCATCATCATCATCATCATCATCATCATCATCATTAATTATTATTATTATTATTATTCTACTGTTCTTCACAATTTTTCTGCACTGTCAGTCATCACCTCTAACTCATATGTGTCATTAGCCACTCATCAGCCCTATTCAATTTCTATAGTTGTCACCGTTTTCCTATTAATTTTTTTTTTTATTTTCACATAAAATTTTTTTTTTTTAAATCAAAAAGGGTACTGTATCCCCACTCATTTGAAGGGGGATCTTAGACTTGTAGGCTGCACGGTGACCTCATGCATGATGACCTCATTAGTTTTGGTGTCACTAAAAACTGCACCTAGCACACACTGGAAATTGGTTAGCATTAGAAAGGGCATCCAACTATAGAGACCATGCCAAAACAGACATAGGTGTACTCATTAGTGCCTATCAAATCATGTACACCATGCCAGTATAAAACATGCACATTAAATGATGATGATGGTGGTGGTGGTGGTGGCGATGATGCACCTTCCTTGATCTTCTGACCCCAACGTTCTCTTTGATTCATCATCGTCATCGTTTAATGCTCGCTTTTCCATGCTGAAACAGGCTGGACGGTTTGACTGGAGCTGACCAGGCAGAAGATTCCACCCGACTTCTGTGTCTGTTTTGGCATGGTTGGATGCCCTTCCTAACCACCCAGCAGAGTGGACGATTCACTATATATATATGCATACATATGGCTGTATGGTAAGAAGCTTGTTTACCAACCACATGGTTGCAAGTTCAGTCCCACTACATGGCACCTTGGGCAAATGTCTTCTACTATAGCCTTGGGCCAACCAAAGCCTTGTGAATGGATTTGGTAGATGGAAATGGAAGGAAGTCAGTTTTGTATATACATATATGTGTGTGTATGTATTTGCGTGTGTGTGTGTGTGTTTGTCCCCACCACCATCACTTCCCAACTGGTGTTGGTGCATTTATGTCCCCATAATTTATCAGTTCAGTAAAGGAGACCGATAGAATAAGTACTAAGTTGATTTCTTCAACTAAAACCCTTTAAAGTGGTGCTCCAGCATGGGTGGCAGTCAAGTAACTGAAACAAATTAAAGAATAAAAGTATATATATATATATATATATATATATATATATATATATATATATATATATAAATAAAGTTAAAACTTAGATATGCATCTATATATACATGTAGATGTAGGTATGTATATACATGCACGTATATATGCATATATTCACATATTATTTGTATTATGTATATATATATATGTATATATATATTTATATATATAAGTATATATATAGTATATATACTGTCTGACAGATTTCTGTATAGTTTCTATGTACAATATTTCATTTGGAAGTCTTTGGTTCACCTGAGGCAATAGCAGTTGACATTTGCCTATGTTACTGAGCAATTGAATCAGACCTGGAATGATGTAGCTGTAAAGACAACTTTTTAACCTTATGACTATGAGAAAATATGCAGCCATTCCTAGAAGAAATAGTTTGATTAAAAGATAGATGTTAAATAGTCTGTTACAGTTAAACCTTTTGGTGGCATGATCCATTTATTTCTTGTTCTGGAGCAACAAGAGATATTGATTCATCTGTTGTTTATCTTCATATTCATGTATCAGTGTTTAGTTTCATGTACTACTGTTTATATATAATTAGTATTGAATCTTGCAGTTGAATGTGTGACATGTAAAGTTTAGAGATAGGTTGACTTATCTATAAAGAAAACGTAAATGATACAAACATGAAGATTTTATTGTTAGAGATGCTGCATGCAATTTCCAAAGAATAGCAAAGATTGGCTGACATGTGAGAAAGGCCAAGATAGTTAGATCAGATCTTAGAAAATTGAGATTTGCAGAGATATGGCAAAAGATCATGGTTTTGATAGATTATACTTTTCAAATTTTGACCAATCCAAAATACAACTTTGTTGAAGATTTGCAGTAAACCATTGATAATGAATAGGAATTTATAAGCTTTTGAGAGAATGTGAAATCATCCTTTTTGTTTTTTGTGGAACAGTGGATCTTGAAACTTAAATAAATCTATAAATAACAGCACGTGCAGATTGGACTGAAAAACTTGTTTTAGATAGAAAAAAGGCAAAGGTCACCCATTGAACTTGAACCCATGTCTCTTGTAATTCCTGTTGAACCAAAGGAATTCTTTGAATGTCTGTATACATTACTCTTGCTATTGAGAATTGTATGCTTCTAGTTCCCTATAAAAAGTACCCAACATGCTCTGTAAAGTGCTTGGCTTTAGCAAGGGTACCCAGCTGTAGAAACCATACCAAAACAGACAAATGGAGCCTGGACAGCTCCTGTCAAACCATCCAGCCCATGCCAGTATGGAGTCAGCATGGAAAACAGATATTAAATGATGATGGTGATGTTGACATCATAAGAATTTATTGAGTTTTGGGAGAACTTGAACTAAGTCTTTTCTTAGCACACGTAATGGATAGTGAAATCTGGAGGGTTGCTTTGGTCCAATGGTAGAATGCCTGTTATGTCTACAAGTGATGTGAGTTCAATTTCCACTGGTAGCCTTTGATTTTTTAATATCCAGATAGTTTTACATGCTCGAAAATAAAAGTGATATTCAGTAAGCAAAACTACGTAAAAGAAATGATATCCTACATGATATTTCATTATGTATAATTATAACCCTATTGATTTACATGTGTGTTTGTATATGCCCAAGGTGCCACACAGTGGGACTAAACTGAATTCAGAACCTTCTGCTTGGGAAGCAAACTTCTTACCACAACCATACCTGTTCCTATATCCCACCTATATTATCTGCCTCAAATTCCACCAAGTTTGACTTAGCCTTTCATCTTTTCAGGATTGATGAAATAAGTACCAGTTGTGCACTGGGGAAATGTAATCAACTTTCCCTCTCCTGCAAACATTTCAGGCCTTGTGCCTATAATAGAAAGTATATTATTTGCCTACATATACATCATCAACTATCATCTGGTATGCCATAGCCATGGTGGACTAGTGGCATCTGGCATTTGCATGGTTTTGGGTTAGTAGTCTGTGAGGTGCCACTCTGTAGCAGATGTACTTCATTTTCTGTAGAATAATGTGAAATGACATGCCTTGCTCAAGAACTCAGTGTGCTGCCTGGTAAGAGAATTGAACTCATGTGCTTAAGACTGCAGTCCCAACAGCCTAACCTATCCCTATGTAGACATACCACACACTAATTAGAGAACCTCTACATCAGATGTTCTCAACGTGGCTCCTACTGTCCCCAAAGAGGCACTGGGCATGTTAAAGGAAGTGCTTGTCCTCAAGGGGCAGTCAGGGGCCAGTGAAGTAACATAATTAACACACTAAATTTTATCTACTGTAGTAATTATATTTTACATGATAAAACATTTAAAAGGTATTAAAATAAAGTGAGAGATAAGTATATATCCTTTCAAAAGACATGTTTGAACAAGAATAATTAATTTTTAATGTTATATTTCTTGCATTGATTAATTTTTGATGTTATATAACTTGCAATGTATTAATTAAGTTAACAATTTTTGTCTTTAATAATTTTTTATCGTTTAACTGTTAAAAGCTCATACAGTCCATTTTTAGAATAAAATTTATAAATCAACATTGATGTCAAGTTAGTTTAGTCATGATACCTCACTTGCCACTTAGGTAGGTGCTAGGCATAACTACTGCTTACAAATGGGTGCTACAAAAAAAAAAAAAGGGTTAAAAATCACTGCTCTATATGGTCGCTCAATCTGCTAAAAATAGCAACCAAATCTCCCTAAAACCACACCTTGCTGTCTGTAAGAAAAGAAGGACATAATGGATAATGTAGTTTGAAACAGAGTATGTCTGAAATGACAGGATGGTCTTGGCAAAATAACAATAACAAAAACAATAACAGAAAGTATTTTGATTTAAAAGAAATAATTCCTCACCTGTCTACATTTTATTATCATATTCTGTAGCAGTCGTGAACTACATGAAAATAATCTTTTTTTTTTCTTTTTTAATTTTGTATATTTCTAAATATGCCATGGCTCATAAAATTTCATGTCAAGACAAATGAAATGTTTTAGGTTATCAATTATTTCAACAAGAAACATGAGTTTCATTCCAGCACAGAATCAGAAATATTTAATTTTAATGTTTTCCGTTATTCTAGCAGTTTTAAACATGAAATGAAAATATTTTTGACTGTTGTTCACATAGTTTATAAGGGATAAAAAACACCACACACACACACACACACACACACACACACACGCACACACACAAAGTGCAGGCATAGTTATGTGGTAAGAAGTTTGCTCCTTAACCACATAGTTTCAAGTTTAGTCATACTGCACAGCACCTTTGGTAGTTCTGGGCCGACTAAACCTTGTGAGTGGATTCAGTTAATGAAACCTAGGAACTCGTTGTGTGTGTGTGTGTGTGTGTGTGTGTGTGTGTATATATATATATTTATATATTCTTTTATTCTTTTTATTTGATTCAGTCATTTGACTGTGGCCGTGCTGGAGCACTGCCTTTAGTAGAACAAATTGACCCCAGGACTTATTCTTTGTAAGCCTAGTACTTATTCTATCAGTCTCTTTTGCTGAACCGCTAAGTTATGGGGATGTAAACACACCAACTACTTTGCTTTTATATATACATGTATATATATATATATATATATATATATATATATATATATACATGTGTGTATGTGTATGTGTGTGTGTATTTATATATATATAAAACTTACTGTTAATAATAGTTGGGGTGTGTTGTGGACTGTCACTTAAAAATGAAAAAATGCATTGTAATTAAACGACAGATTAAAAAGGTATATGTATACAGCATGTGCAACTGGATAGGAGACAGATACAGAGGGTCCCTAATTCTTCATCAGTTATCAACCAAATGGTAATACTCAGTTTTGCACCATTAATGATAAAACTGAGAACTTCCCATGCTGGCGGTGCCTGCAAAAGCCATGAAGAATGTAGGGCCTCAAGCAAACAAAACAACACAGAATGGCCATACAAAAGTAAAAATAAATATAACTTAAGCTGATGGACAAAGATGAAATAAATGGGAAATGCACAAAATACAGCCTTAGGGCCAAAAAGACAAGAATTGTGGGTAACATTTAGAAGAAATCCTAAAGGATACAGTAAACAGCAAATAGGACACAGGGAAATTATCTGATCAGTCAGTACGTAACCATTGTGTAAAAGGGAGAGAATGAAAGGAAAGCTGGCCATGGGTTATGTGTCAGCAGCAGGTAGAGGAGAAAGAGTGCAAGGGAGAGGAAGAGAGAGTGACAGAGAGAAAATAAGTGAAGGAGTGAAGGGGGGAAAAGGAGAAAGGATACAGATGCGAGAGGTTGAGAGAGAGAGAGAAAAAAAAGGGAAAGTGGGAAGACTAGAAATAGAAGTAAGAGGCAAGAGATAGAAAAGGAGAAAGAGTGAAGGCAAGAATAGAGTCGCAGATATATAACACTTACCATTAATAAAAATTGAGGTGTATTGTGTTCTATTACTTCATATATATAAAAAAAAAATGCATTGTAAATAAACGACAGATAAAAAATGTGTAAGTATACTGAGTGTACAATCAGATGGGAGATAGATACAGTAGGGCTCCAATTCTTCATCAGTTATCAACCAAACATGCTTTGATTATTCTCCCCTCCAGCCAAACAGGCTTTGATTATTCTCAGACAAGAAAGATTTCTGCCAGGATCAGATGGTGAACACACAGAACATCTGTTGGCTTACCTTGTCCCCAAAACATTTACTGAGAGTAATAAAATTCAAACATACAGTCAACATCATGATGTTTGGAGTGATCACTAGTGATGGTGATGTTATACCTCCATTCATCTTCCCACATGGCCTCACATTCAGTACAGAGGCCTACATAAAGGGCCTGGAGGAGGTAGTCCTGCCCTGGGTCAAGAAGGTAGCTGCTGGAAGACCTTATGTCTGACAACAAGACTCTGTACCATGCCACAGAAGCAAGAGAACCCAGTATTTGTTTGTCACTTGGGAAGAATGGAAAAGTCTTTGACATTTTGAGCCTATGCTCTTCGACAGAAATGGTTAAGAGGAAAAACATTGAGAGAGAGAACAAAAAAAGAAACAGAGTGAGAAAAGAAATGTGTAGAGATTAACAGTTCAACATGATGTATATATGCATGCACACACACACACACACACACACACACACACACTCTCTCTCTCTCTCTCTCTCTCTCTCTCTCTCTCTCATGTATATATTGCGTGTGAATGTATTTTTGTGTCCCCTTATCTTGACATCATGTGATAGTTGCAAATGATAGTTACTCATACATATAGTGTCATTCAGTTTCAGTTTTCTGTGAGAACATAGCTGGCCATGAGAAAAATATTATCTCACTTGGAAACAGATGAGGGTTGGCGACAGGAAGAGCATTTGGTTGTAAAAAATCTGCCTCAATAAACTCCCTGACCCATGCAAACATAGAAATGTGAACATTAAAATAATGATGACAATGATATAAAACAGATATTTAGATGAGACTACTTTAACCCTTTCTCTACCAAACTTTCTTAAAGTACCTCTGTTCATGCCTTCAGATTTAAATCTTAGATTAAAATCTCATCTTATCATCACTATTGTCATTGTCATTTTTGATATATCTGCTTCTCCTTGCTAGACTTTTTATTGCAGTGTTTTATGGTTGGACACCCTTGTATTTAGTCAACTTTTGAGGTCTGCAGATACAATGTGCCTATTCAAGAAACTCAGATACACAAGGTTCCATGAAAGAGTACCAGTTTTTAGGAGCAGTAACTCCTTTAAGAAATGACTCAGACTGTAACAAACTGTACAACCCATTCTAGATGATGGTGGTGATGGCTGTGGTAACAGTTGTTATGGAGATGATGACGACGACGATGATGATGATGATGATCCTTGCCTAACAATAATCTGACTGAGGCTCCCCCCCCCCCATCTTACTTCATATAATACCTCCCTTCGTAACTGCATTGAGAGAAAGCATGTAAAAAACAGTTAAAAAATAACTCAACTTCATAATGATATTCTACTGTACCTGTTTCATATAATTAGAATATCTTAATGTTTTTTTTTTTTAAATTTTGATACCTTAGAAAAGATTCCAGTTATCGATGGTGCTGTATTATGTCAGAATAACACGTCATCATGCACACTTTTTCTTTTTTTTTTTTATGTAATCACGATATATCTACACTTTCTAATTTCTGACTTTTCAACATTTCCATTTTTGATGACATGTACAGACAGGAAATATAATTCACAATTCATGCAAAGGAAATGGATTTCAACAATTTGATTTAAATTATAATTTTATTTACTTGTTTCTTTAAAAAATTTTATAACTTTATTACTTCCATTTTTTGCCAATGTACAAGCCTCTTTTCAGGAAGGTAGAACAGTCCGTTGACCCATTATCAATATATCAAAGGTGGAATAGTCTATTGACTTGTGAAGATGCTTGGCTCAGTGCTTAGAGCATTGTGAGTTCAGTTCCCAGACCTTGCTCTTTGTTGTGTTCTTGAGCAAGACATTTATTTCACATTGCACCAGTTCACTCAGCTGTAGAAATGAGTTGGGATGTCACTGGTGCCAAGCGGTATCAGCTTTTGTCTTGAGGAGAAACTGGTATGCATGGTTGACTGCTGGTCTTCCACAAACAACCTTGCCCAGGCTTCTACCTCTAAGGGGAAGTTTCTAGGTGCAGTCTCATGGTCATTCATGACCAATGTGGGTCTCAAAAGTCTATTGACTTGTTATCACTATATAAAAGATATTTATTTTATTAAACTCAAGTGAAAGAAAATAGTCACTTCAGTTCATTATTCAGTAATTATTTTATCAATGCTGAAGAAGATGATTGAATGTTTTCAAGTATTGTTGGACAGCATATTGATTTGATCCTTAAAAATTGTTGCTTTAAATGTATTATTTTCTGTCAAGTTTGTTTGTTTGCTTGTCCGTGGTCAAGATATCTCAAGATGGATTCAGATGAAACTTGCAGGGATGTTTGGTCTCATGACTAGCATGAACTGATTAGATTTTGGGATTGATCTAGTACTGGACAAGAATTCTGGATTATTTTTCCTATTTTTTTTTACTTAATTTTTGAAAGCGGTCGCATTCATTTTTAGTATTCTTTTTTGTGAGAGCAGTCAAGTTTATTTCAGATATTCTCATATTAAAAATTATCTCCGGCTAAACGTTGAGAGGACATTGGTGTTGCCTTGGCGGAGGTTTGCGCTCTCTGAGTGCTCTTGTTATTAAAGTTTTATTAATTTTTGTTGAAAATTTGAGTTGGCAGAAACGTTAGTATGGCGGCAAAATGCTTAGTCGCATTTCTTCTAGTTTTACATTCTGAGTTCAAATTCCACCAAGGTTGACTGTACCTTTCAGATTTTTAGGGTCAATAACATATGTAAAGCACTGGGGTCAATGTAATTGACTAGCCCACTCCCCCAAGATATCGGGCTTTGTGCTTAAAGTGCGAAGAATCATTATTGTTAGTATTATTATTATTTCTTATTATCACAGGTTTTGTTCGAACTCCTGGAGTCTTGTATGCATAGTGGGCTTGCTACCTGCAGCCTATGGTACCTTGCTATCTGTTCTTTTCAGCTATCTAATACTTTCCTGATTATTTTGGCCATACCAAGGAGGCAAACCTTTTGTAACAGTTCTACTGGGCACTCTATTAGAATTTCCTTTAAATTCCTCTTGATGCTTTCTGATACTATCCCCAAGAACCCAACATTAATTTGCACCATCTTCACCTACTTCATTTTCCATAGCTGGGCTATTTCATACTTAAGAGGGTTGTATTTATATATTTTTTTGCCTTCCTTCTTGACTATTCATGGGTGAAAGGGGGCATGCAACATCAACTATATAGCATAAGTGGTGCATTTTGTTGATCACCACTAAGTCTGGTCTGTTATGCTCTAGCACCTGATCTGTCTGGATTGAGAAATCCTAGAGGATTTTGCTTGTCTCCAACTCCACCACTCTCTGTGGTTTGTTCTCATACCACATCTTGCTTCTCTCTAGCCACCCCCCACTTTTTGCACCGGTTCCAGTGTAGCACTTTCACTACCTGATTGTGTCGCCACATCTTGTAGTGGTTTTGGGCAAGTCTAGGGCATTTGTTTGTGATATGGCCAATAGTTTCATCCACTCATTCTATTACAGATGTGGCACAGTAGAAACATTTGCTCATTCCAAAGGTTGACCATCCAGTTTGTGGCCAGAGCTTGGTTTTGCGCTGCCAGTATCGTGTTCTCGTTTGTTTTTTTTAGTGTTCCTTTCTTCAGCCACTCCCACCTATTTTTTCCAACAACTTCTGTTGTGGCTACATGGAATTGATTGTGTAGTCCCTTGTTGCATAATTCTTCATGTCCTTTTTGTACTTCCTTTGTTTTTCCTTTTTTTTCCTAACTGACACTAGCAAGGCTTCCTTACTTTGGGCTAGGTATCTAGTTAAGCTCTTGAGTTCAATATGTACACAGTCTTCCACAGTTATCAGTCCTCTTCCTCCATTTGTTTTCTTCATGTATAGGCAATCAGTGTCTGCATGTGGACGATGGGCTCTATGTATTGTTTGGAGCTTTCTTGACTTTCTGTCCATCTCCTTCAGCTCTTCTGTCCACTTCAGGAGTCCAGCACCATACTGAATTACTGAAACTGCGCACAAGTTTATTGCCAAAATTATGTTTTTGGCATTCAGCTTTGAAGCTAGTATCTTTCTCACTTGCCACAGGTATTCTCTTTTTCTCTTTCCTTCATGTCGTCGTGTTTAATTCCATCTGCCTCAAGTATTCCCAGGTATTTATAGCTGGATTGAGGTTGAATTGCCTTCATCATTTCACCACTTGGTAACCCTATGCCTTCTGTCCTGACAAGCTTTCCTCATCTCATCCCCATTGCAGCACAGTTTGAGAGCCCAAACTCCATCTTAATTGAAGAAAATTCACACAGACTGGACGACGCTGTCCAGTTTTACCTCTTTTGTGAATAACTTCAAGTTGTCTTTGAATAGCAAATGGTTCAGTTTACCCTTACCTCTTCCCAACTTTGTTTTTTGTAGTATTCCACTCAAGGGGATCGTTCCCAGCACAAAGATCAGTGGGGACACACTGTCCCCTTGGAAGATTCTTCTCTTGATTTTCGCCTCTCCTAATACTTGATTCCCTACTATCAATTCCGTTCTCCACCATTTCATACTGTTCCATATAAGACTTCTCATGTTTTCTGCTACTCCATACACTTTCATTGTTCTTATTATCCAGAAATGAGTTATCATATCATATGCTTTTCAATAGTCAACCTATGCCATGCTCGGATTTGTGTGTCTTCTCTTGCAGTTTCTGATAATTAGATTATCGATTAAGAGCTGATATTTTGTTCCCTGGCTCCTCTTTTGGCACCCTTTCTCTTCAGTAGGTAGTAGCCCACTTTTTTCTAAGTATTTATACAGTTCACCTGCCAAAGCACCTGACATTAGTTTCCACATTAGCAGAAGACATGTTATTGGTTGAAAGTTAGATGCCACATTTCTCTTTTCAGTATCCTTGGTACATAGCAATATCTTTCCATTTCTCATCTAGCTGGGTACTGTGCCTTCTGCAAGAACTCAGTTAGCTGTTTTGCTATCCTTTCATGGAGCCCTCTCAGCTTCTTCATCCAATAACCTTGGACTTCATCCAACCCTGGGCTCTTCCAATTTGGGAATTTTTTAAACTGCTTTCTTATCATTTCTGAGTTATTTTTATATCTTCTTGACCTTCTATATTTCTTAACCTATCTTGGATTTCATGCAGCCACTCCACTTTATCATTATGCTCTACAGCTTGGTCCCAGATCCCTCTCCAGAATGCTCTGCTTTCCTCTGCATCTGATATCATTGTTGCGTGTAATTGCCCATCTAGTTCCTGAAACATTTTCTTCTGATTTGCTTCAAACAATCTGTTTTGCCTGAATTGTTTTGTTTGATTGTCATATCTTTTCAGATTTGCTTTGATTGCTACTACCTTTATCTCTTATTCTATATGTTCTTTCCAGCATTATTCTTATGCTTTCATTCTCCAATTCCCCTCTACTCAATCAATCAACTTGTCCTAAATGTCTTTTTAACTTTGTTTCTCACAAATATATACCAGTATGGTTCTTTACATTCTGTTTGTTCTCTTCTTTTATATCCAACTCTATCTACAGCAACCTATGCCATACTGCAGCCCAAATAATTTTGTTAGTTTCAGTTATAATTCACGCCTGGAATAGCTCAAGGACTGAATCTATCTTTTCTATTTCAACTTTGAGCTTGCGTTGATCAATGTACTTCAGATTGGTGGGTGCTTGATCCTGGTCTTCTCTAATATATTGGCACAGCATCCTCACTATGTCTTGTTGGTCATCTTGTGATGAAACTCTTCCCATTACTTCTGCCTCATTTGCTTAGAATGCATTTACATTTACACTTTGCTCTACATCTTCACTCCTGCCATTCATTTCTCTGTCCTCGCTGGATACGTTATTTGTTGGCAAAGTATTATTTCTATTTTCTAATTTCTTTTTTTATCTCTTCAATTTTCATGTCTGTTAACTACCCTTTTGCTCTTACTTCTCTTGCCTGGTTGGCTAACTGTTACTCACTTATTTTGAAGAGTCCTATTTCATTCCATTTTGCTTTCATTCATTATCGAAGTCCTTTTCTACTGGGTTCACTCCTGATCCAGCATTCAATTACCATTTGGTTTGCTTCCTTATCTTACCTTCTTTGCCTCTGACTTTGTGTATAAGCAGTCTCTGAATGATGACTGAGCCTACACTGCTCAACCACAGGAAACTTGCCAGGTGAAAGGCTTTCACCTTTTGTTCCAGCCTCATTAACACCATTACTCGATACATTTGTTTTAGACATTTTCACTCAACTTTGAGGTTTGTGTTTTAAGGTTAATCACCAACCGGTATTTTTATTGAGACACCATCTCTAGTAAGGTTGTCATCCAAGATTGCAGAGCTCTTACTACCCATAAGTTGGGCCTGTTCCCTTTACATTTCTGTGTGTTGGGGACCATGATCATGATTCTCACCAGGAGATAAATGAACATCGGTTGGCCCCATATCTTCATCCAAATATTGCCAAGTTACTTGGCAAACCCACTAGTGCTGGTGGCAAAGAAAAAAGCACCCAGTGCACACTGTGAAGCAGCTGGCATCAGGGAGGGCATACAGCTGTAGAAACCATGTCCAAGCTGACATAGAGCATAATGCAGCTCTGTTGTACACCAGATCCTATGAAACCATCATCACATGCCAATATAGACAAACAGACATTAAATGATGAGGACCCAACAGCAATTGGCTTTATCTTCCTCTTCTTTGTTTTCCATAGTCAGGGTATCTGGTACTTAAGAGGATTGTATATGTCTATTTTTTGCCTTCCTTCCTTCCTTCCTTATTATTATTATCATCATCATCATCATCATCATCATCATCATCATCATCATCACCACCACCACCACCACCACCACCATCATCATCATCATCATCATCATCATCATTATTTTTATTGTTGTTGCAGTGAGCTAGCAGAATTCTTAGCATGGTGGACAAAATACTTAGCGGTATTTCGCCCGTCGCTAATCTCTGAGTTCAAACTTCGCCAAGGTCAACCTTGCCTTTCATCCTTTTGGGGTTGATAAATTAAGTACCAGTGAAACATTGGGGTCGATGTAATCAACTTAATCTCCTCCCACAAGCTGCCCCTATGGCAAAAATTTGAAATCATAATTATTATTATTATTGTTGTTGTTTTTAAAATTTTTGTTTGAATTTGGTAATATTTTATCGTTTAAGGTGTACCAGTGTCACCCCGAACTCATCGAAACACAGCCAACCTTGATACAGTATCTGATGCAACCAGAATTACTGGAAAGAAGTATGCTGTTTAATACATATTTTTGTTTTGTTTTTGTTGTACTTATTTTTGCAATTTATCATTTTGTTTTATATATTTCATTCATTGAACTGTAGCTATGCTGAGGCACCACCCTAAAGGGTTTAGTCAAACAAATTGACCTTAATACTTAATCTTACGCCTGACACTAATTTTATTGGTCTCTTTTGTTGAACTACCAAATGTAAACAAACCAACACTGGTTGGCATGTGGTGTGGTGGTGGTGGGGGCGGGGGGGCAAGCATAAAGACACAGAAACACATCTATCTATTTATCTGTATATCTTTATATGTATATATGTGTAAATATATATATATGTTTATAATTGCACATATATATATGATGAGCTCACAATTTCTGTCTACTTAATTCACTTTCACAGCATTGGTTGGCTTGGGGCTAGTGTAGAAAACTCTTCTGGGACTGAACCAGAAGACACTTGCCCAAGGTGCATACCTCCTGAACATGTAACTTTGAGTTCAGTCCTACTGCATGCCACCTTCAGAAAGTGTATGTTTTTCATAGCCTCAGGAAAGAAATTTCACACACACACATGCACGCACGCAAATCGTTTTGTGAGTGTTGATATTTCTTTAAAAATCAGTGTTCTACAAACGGTGATGTTGTTGTCATTTCCCCTGATGACAAATCATCCATTAGCATTGTGCTTTCAAAGCTGTGTGGAATAAGAGTTCCCTTACTTGAGAAAAAGAAAGGTAAGGGTTAGCAACAGGAAGGGTATTTGGCTGTTAAAGCTTCAATAATATATTTGTCTAACCCATGCTACCATGGAAAAACTAATGTAAAAATGAATAAACAAGCAAATATTATTCTAATCGAAAATATTGACCTCAAACCTTGTCAAAAGTTATTGCTAGCTTTCTCAAATGGTATCAATATTTATTGATTTCAGTAAAGTGCTATACTGCTTTATAAATCTAAATACTTTGATTTTTTTTTTTAACCTCTTTGAATTTGTTTAATCAGGCTTTTTCAAGCCAAAGATTGATTTCTTATACTATAAATAAAATATAACAAGTAACTCTTCTAGTTTAGGCACGTTAAAGGATGAAAAAAACAAAAAACAAAGGAAGAATAAAAATAACAATATTCAACCAATGTAGCGAATTGAAAAAAATGAAATAGATTCATCTAGAAACCCACAAAATCTGCTAAAGATATTGATTTAACCGTTTAGTATTTAACTCTTTAGCATTTAAGCTGGCCATATCCGGCCAAAATATCTTACTTGTTTTATGTTCAAACTGGCCAGGTGTGGTTTCTCACACCTGCCCTACAATGTCATTCTCAAAAATTAACAATCACATCATCAAAATCTCATAGCTACAAGAAAATGCATGATTAATTCAAAACAATACGCTGAAATAAACATTACTTTTGACAGAATAATGGGAATGCTAAAAGGTTTAAACCAGCCATACCCAGCCCAAATATTCTACCTGTTTTATGTCCAAACCAGCCATATTCTGCCTCTCCCCTACCTTACAATGTTGTTCTAAAGTTAAATAATCACATCATTGAAATCTGAAAGCAAGAAGATAATGCCTAATAATTTAAAACCATGTGGATAAATAAGCAATTGCACTTGACAGAGTAACCTGAATGCTAAACAGCTAACATCTATTTTCCTCACACCTCTCTGACCTGATTGCCCTCAGTAGCCAAATCATAGATGAAAAGTGAATTTAAGTGTGATTTTCTTTTTATTTCTAGGAAGCTAAACTGATTATTCAGTTATGTAATTCTTCAGTTGCAACAGTCTCAGATTAAATAATCCTTTATTAGTTAAGTGCAAATCCAAAAACAAATACTATATTCCAATTATGATATTGTGAGTTTGTTTTGGCATTTGTAGAGGCAGATTTGGCAGTTGATACAGGCATTGCTGTGTGGTATGAAGTTTTCTTCTTCAATATATGGTTTTAGGTTCAGTCCCACTGCAGGGCACTTTGGGCAAGTGTTTTCTGTTATATCTCCAGGCCAACTAAAGCTTTGTAAGTGGGTTTGGTAGACAGAAACTTACAGAAACCTCTGTGTGTATATATATTATAATGGATGTAGGGTTGATTATGGAATGTTTATTATTTTGATATTTTTAATAATATTTTTCTTTCTTTATATAATAAGTATTTTATACACATTCATTTGTTATTTATTGTTGGTTGATATATACATTCATTTATTATTATTATTGTTGTATTTTGACCTGAAGATTAGCTATATTTTTGAATAGAATTGATTTTTGATATTTTTTATCGATTTTAATTGATTTGAATTTTCTTTCTATTTGAAAATTGGTTATGAAACACGTGTAGTCATTTTATTATCTTTATCTTATGATATTTACTTTGTATTATATTATACTTATTTATTGTGCTTTTAATTATTAATTTTTCTATATGTGACTTTGGATTTTCATCGATGAGTTCATGAACCTTGGTTCTTTTCCCTAAAACTATATATTTATATACATTTTATACCGTGAAACTTATTTTAATTTTTATTGAATTGATTTTAATTGAGTTTTTACCTGTAATTTTGGATTTTATCCCTATTATTATTATTACATATATATGATATAGATAGATAGATAGGTGTGTGTGTGTTACTGTCTCTATGTCTTGACATCATGTGATAGTTGTAAATGAGGGTCATTGTTATGCAAGTGGTATCCTTTATTTCCAAACTTCTGTAAAAACATGTCTGGTCTCCGAGAAATATTACATTGCTTGGAAAGAGGTGAGGGTTGCCAAGAGGAAGTGCATCAGGTTGTAGAAAATCCACCTCAACATTTTCCATCCAACCCATGCAATCATGGAATAGTGGACACTGATGATGATGATGACCACGATTTTTTTTCTTATTGTTTTTTTGTCGCGAAACACGATTAAGATAATTCTGCAAAATCTGGATATTTTATATGAATTCTTTAAAGTAGTGGTTTTGTAGATGAATACGCTGATTTATCTGCAGCCATTGAAGTGAAAGTGTAGATAATTTTTTAACTCTTTCTTTACCACATTTCAGATAAAATACACTCTGAATGTGTATTTTGATCAATATTGAAAATAGTGATTTGGAAGGATTTAGGAAAGCAACTGACTTTTTTTCATTTATTAACAGGTATTGGAAAATAACAAAAATGTTTTTAACATAAAATTGTGATGGACAAATTTAATTTGAATATGAACATAATATAATATTAGTGGGTGCTGAAAAGTTCCTGACTTTAAGGATATTGCAAAAAGCACCATCTCATATACATATATATGTATATGAAAGGGTGCTGAAAAGTTCCAGGGTATTCTGAAAGGCCTAGTTGGAAGCCCAACTTTCAGTGTTCTTTTACAGAGCTTAGAAAAACTGAAGGATCACTGCAATAAGTGTGTGTATCTGAGAGGGGTAATATGTTGAATAAAATCATAATCAACTGATCCTCCTGTATTTTCTTTTACCCAAAGCCAAGAACTTTTCAGCAACCCCTTGTTTATATATATATGTATATATATGAGGAGGTGCTCAAAAGTTTCTGGCTTGAAGGGTATCATGAAAGGCTTGGTTGGAGGCCCAACTTCCGAGTTCTTTTATGGGGCTTAGAAAAACTGAAGGGCTGCTGCAATAAATGTGTGAATCTGAGAAGGGAATAAAATCATAATTATCTGATCATCCTGTATTTTCTTGTACCCTAAGCCCGGAACTTTTCTGTACCCCTTTGTTTGTGGTTTTTGTATCATGTAATCTGAGACGGTTTGAGATGGGTTACATTTTCAAGGCATGGCTGTGTGGTTGAGGAGCTCACTATGCTGCCATGTGGTTTCAGGTTTAGTTGTCATGCCTGGTACCTTGGGTAAGTGTCTTCTATAGCCCCAGGCCAACCTATGCCTTGTGAGTGAATTTTGCTGAGGGGAAATTGCATGGAAGCTTGTCATGTACATATATGTGTGTTTGTGTTTGTATTTGTTTACCCACACCTTTTCAACTGATGTTTGTTTGTTTACTGGCCTGTGGACTTAGCAGTTGGGCAAATGAGATAGAATAAAATATCAAACTAAAAAATAAATACTGAGGTCAAATTGTTTGACTCAAAACCCTTCAAGTTGGTGCCCCAGCATGTCTGCAATCTAATGACTGAAACAGGTTAAAAATAAAAAAAGATAATATTTCTTTAAATCCCAAATCATATGACTGAATATCTTATTATTTTTGCACTTTTTTTTTTACTGTGCCCATGCTGGAGCACTGCCTTCAAAGGTTTTAATTGATTATATTGAGCAGTTCTTTTTTTCTCTGAGTGCTATTTTATTGATCTCTATTAATTTACTAAGTCTACCTTGACGTAAATAGATGCTAGTTAGATAGAATAATACCACAAGATAGCTTTATTCAGAGCATGGATATATCAACACATGCACACAAACATATATGCACATAAGCATACACTTGCACACAAAAATGCACACACATTCTGCTTAGCCTATCTCTCACAAAAAGTATGGCCTGTGCCTTGCTCCATGCTTTTACTAATTGTTTTTGGTGCTACGTCCTCATGAACAGACATAGGAAGAACTTTTGGCCCTTCTACCCTTTAACAAACAGAACATTGGACAATGTGACAAGTTGGAGAGAGAGAGGGGAAGAGAGAGAGAGAGAGAGAGAGAGAGAGAGAGGGGAAAAAGAGAGAGAGAGAGAGAGAGAGCTGCAACAGAAGTTGACTGATTTTCATTATAAGCTAGGTAGACTGGAGCAATGTGAAATTATGTGACTGACATAAAGGCACAACACGTCACTTAGCTCAGGAATTGAACCATGATCCCAACACTCTTCTCACAAGGCTATATGTCTTAAAATACGAGTTGCCATACACACTCACAAAATAAACTTCAGGACAGTTTCCATTTACCAAATTTCATTTTCTAAGCATTGATCAAACCAAGACTGTGGTAGAAAGCATTTACCCAAAGTGCTGTACAATGGGATTGAACCTAGAACCATGCAGTTGTAGACTTCCTAACTATAGCCATCTCTATACCTATATGTTTCTAATGAAATATTCTTTTTTATCCTCTACAGCAAAACATCTGTTTCTCTCACTCTATCATGTTTTAACCTCTTATGTGCATAAAGTCACCCCCCCCCCAGTAGTACACCCACATTTGTTGAGGGATCTTGTCTTCTCACTCTGTACACTTTGTAAAGTGGATGTTATTAGGAAGGGCATCCAGTTGTAGAAGCCATGCCAAAACAGACATTGGAACTTGGTACAGTTCTCTAGCTTGCCAGCTCCTGTTGAACCATCCAGCCCATGGCGGTGGTGGTGGTGTATTATATTGATTGTTCTCCCAATGTAGTGATGTTCAACAAAAAGGAATTAAGCAATGTCCTAATGATTGTCTTCTATTGCTGGCTGCATGTGACTCTACTTCTTCTGATATGCTGAATCTAGTACATTTTAGACTGTTAACTCTTTTTTTATATTTTAGATAGAACAACATAGCTTTTTGCCATGAATGCTCGGATATGTCAATCTTTTGAAATTAATCAGCCGGAGATTACTCACCTCTAGTTTACTAATATGAAACCTGTATTAAAAGTGTTCCATATATATTTACTTAACCCTTTTGGCATTCAGGCTGCTCTGTCAAATGTAATAGTTCTTTATTCACATTGTTCTGAATTTGTTGTGTGTTATCTCATGGTTTCAAGATTTTGATAATATGATTGTTTATTTTCAGAACGATATTGTAAGGTTGGGGCAAGAGGTTATTTGGCTGGTTTGAACATAAAACAAGTAGAATATTTGGATTGATTATGGCTTGCTTGGTGACAAGTTGGCAGAATCATTAGCACACTGGGTAAAATGCCTAGCGGTATTTTGTCTGTCTTTACGTGAGTTCAAATTCTGCTGAGGTCAACTTTGCCTTTCATCCTTTTGGGGTTGTTAAAATAAGTACCAGTTGAGCACAGAGAGTTGATGCAATTGACTTAACTTACTCCTGGGTATGAGGTATAAAATTTGCACCCCTCTGCCAAGCCATGTTGTGCCATTGTGACAGAGTAGGCTCATCGAACCCGTATGATCTCCACATCCGACCATGGTTGGTGGAAGGAACATGCTGAGATCTTTGTTCTGCAGTGGACTGAACATGGGTAATCCAATTCAATCCAATCCAGTTCAACAGCCAGTTAAATGCTAAAGGGTTAAACCTGCCATCATAATTTTCTGTAAAAATCTTTTTTTTTTTGTGTGTGTGTTATGTTCCAACGGTCAACTTATAAAGGAAAGCATTAATTATCATTTCTTTTATTATCATTATCCTTATGAATCCTTCCAAAGTCTTGATTATTTTTCAAAAAATAACTGAATAACAAGAACAGTCTATTTCATTAGAAAATATGCTTCTAGCTCGAAAATTCTCTTGTGAATTATTCCAATTTCTCCATTCTACCTTTGTACTCAGTTGGAGAATAATTACTTTGAAAAAGATTAAAATGCTCTGTTAACTTTAAGGTTAAATGTATCATTGATAGGAAATCACTTGAGGGTTAAATTCATCAGCAATGAAATAAAAAAGATGTTACTACAATTAGAGGATTACTGGACAGTTTGTATGTCTGTTATCATTACTGTTCTACTGGTTCTGTGAAATGGACTGTCATTTATAGGGACAATATTGTGATTAATTATAATTGTTGGTAATTACTAAAGTTCTCAATTAACGAATTATGTTGCAATTAATTTTTTATTGTAATCTTGATATTTTCCTTAATTTTTCTGTGATTAATTAAAAGTCCTAGTAAAAAGTAAAGCTCTCAAAATAATTAAAACCTTGCAATTAGTCCTTTATTTTCTTTCATTTTTTTTCTCTTTCTGATTGGATCTGATGTTTTTGCACTGTATAACATCATACTGTACAAAACTTCTCATTAATTTGTATTGTGTTTAAGGCAACATTTCTGTGTTAGATTACGTTTTAAAATATACATCACTCTGGAGAAAGTGGGGTCCTCAAAGCCTTACTTAGAGTATTGTACAGTACCAAAGGTTGAGTATGGCCTCATAACCCTTCTGTTTAGAAACCAGTACTTTAAGTTCTCAGCTATTATATTTTGCTATGCTGCTAGAAGAAGAATGTTAACTCTGGTGAAATATATAATAGTTAGAATAATGAGCATATTGTGGGTACACTTTAGGTTTACTAGAACTTGTTGGGAAAAGGTCATAGAGGAGACAGAAAGCAGCAATGTGCCAAGTAAGAAAGACAGTAATGAAAGCCAAAAGTGCATGAACAGTATACACAGTAAAACACAAAAAGACAGAAAATAATAATAATGATAATAATAATCCTTTCTACTAAAGGCACAATGCCTGAAATTTTAGGAGAGGAAATTAGTCAAGTACATCGACCCCAATGTTTCACTGGTACTTAATGTATTGACCCTGAAAGAATGAAAGGCAATATTGACCTCAGCAGAATTTTAACTTAAAACATAGCGATGGACAAAATGTTGCTAAGCTCGCCACATTCATAATAATAATAATAATAATAATAATAATAATAATAATAATAGTGGCTTCAAATTTTGCCACAAGACAGAAGTTTTGGGGGAGGGTATGAGTCAATTATATTGACTTCAGTGTTCAACTGGTACTTATTCTATTGACCCCAAAAGGATGAAAGGCAAAGTTGACCTCGGCAGAATTTGAACTCAGAATGTAAGGACAGGCAAATTGCTGTGAAGCATTTTGCCCAGCATTCTAACCATTCTGCTGGCTCACCACCACTAATAATAATAATAATAATAATAATAATAATAATAATAATAATTTTTAATTAGCCAATCTAAAATAAGATCATTTATTAATGAGTTCCATTAATTCTGGGAGATACCATTAGAAGTTAACACTTTCAGATATCCATCATCATCATCATTTAATGTCCACTTTTCCAAGCTTGCATGGGTCAAACTGAATTTGTTGAGGCAGATTTTTAATTGCTGCACAAGACCAAAGCCTCCCCACCAGAAATTACCAAAAACACATAATGAAAAGAAATATAACAAGTAACTGTAGAATATGTGGAGATCGACAAGAAACAATAAATCATATTATCTCTGGCTGCCCAGTCCTGGCTAAGAAGGAATATATTCACAGACACGACAGAGCTGGGACCTATATACACTGGAAGCTATGCCAACATTATGGAATAGCAACAGAAAAAAGATGGTATAAACACACGCCAGAAAAGGTCACAGAAAACGAGAAAGCAACCATACTCTGGGATATGCCAATACACACAGATAGAGAAATTAAGGCAAATAGACCAGATATAGTTGTCAAAGATCATGAAGAAAAAAAATGCTTTCTAATTGATGTATCAATACCAGCAGATGACAACGTTTCTCTAAAAGAAATGGAAAAACTTTCAAAATACAAAGACCTGGAAATAGAGATAACTCGAATGTGGAATCTAAAAACAGAAACAATTCCTATCATAGTAGGTGCCTTAGGTATAATAAAAAAATATTCAGACAAATACATAACAAAAACACCAGGACTTACAAATATATATAACATACAGAAAATTGCACTACTGGGTACTGCACACATTCTACGCAAAACACTTTCAATACAGTAAACATAAGAGCACCACAGCAAACCACAGCACATACCCAAGGCGCACAGAGCTGCGCTCGGTAGTGAAGTGAAAGCACGTTATAAAAATAAAACTACTGAATAATGATAATAATAATAATAATAGGTGAGTAACTGTAATTCCAGTAATTGTAGGGACACTTGGAGCACTAACTACCAGATTCAAGAAATATGTCAGAGAAACTGGAATTGACATGAGGGCAGAGTAGGCCCCAAAACTGCTCTATAGGAGACAACTAGGATTTTTGGATTGGTGCTTAGGTATTGAGTGTCTGCCATAGTAAGTCAACATCCAGATACCAAAGCTTGTAATTTGCAGAGAGAGACCCTGTGAGACCTCTGGCAACAGGTTGCTGTCTGCTCTCACAGAATCACCTAGAGCAAGTAAGACTGAGAGCTCTGAGATGTTAAATAATAATATTAATAATTTCAAATTTTGGCACAAAACCAGTGATTTAGGGGGACAGGGTAAGGCAATTACATTGACTCAAGTACTCAACTGATACTTATTTCATTGATCCTGAAAGGATGAAAGGCAAAGTTGACCATGGCAAAATTTGAACTCAGAATGTAAAGATGGGTGAAATTCCACTAAACATTTCACCTGGTGTGCAAATGATTTAATAATACTTGGGACATGAAATCTGTAAAGCTTGTTGCTGTGATAATTGGTGCATTAGGGACTGTTAGTGATGACATAAACAAATGGATAACGGAGACTGGAATGGAATGTCCTGTAGAAAGGTTGCCTCTTAGGAACAAGAAAAATCATCAAGAGAATTTTAAGCACTTGATGGCTTAATAAAATCATGTGAAGACCTAAGGTTACAGATTGTCAACCACTACTTAAATAAATCTTCCCCAGATTAATACCAATCTTGAGTCAAGTCAAGTAATAATAATGATAATTATTTAATGCCCGTTTTCCATGCTGGCATGGGTTGGATGGCTTGACAGGAGCTGGTTTAGACAGCAGCCACACCAGGTTCCACTGTCTATTTTTGACTTGGTTTCTACTACTGGTTGCCCTTCCTTATGCCAACCACTTTCCAAACACTAATTTCTCTGTTAACCTTCCTACTATTCCACTGCACCTCTTGTGTGTTAAGTGTAGCTTTCACTGAATGGAATCTCTGAATGGCTGCACTGAATGGAATGTTTGCCTTCAACTTTCCTACATATTGAGCAGGGGCATTTACCTGAAGCTGATAGTCTTGTCTGATTTCTTGCTTACTAAGTCCTTTGTTTTTGTTAGGTCAACTTTAAGACCTTTTGATTTCAAGTTTTGCTTCCACACCTGGAATTTTTTTTTCTTGTTCTGTCATAGATTCCTGCAGGCCGTAACAAAGGAATAAGATTGGAAGCCCATGGAAACTACTATATTCTGACAATTTTGCCCTCATAGCATATGCCAGTAATTAAGCATTGTAAGTCTTTTTTTGTGGGTTTGTTAGAAGAGCAAAGGTAGTGTCCCTAATCATTGCAAGATCTTAATACTAATAGAGAGAAAGGGTGAAGGGATTGTGACTTATTAGATGCAGTTCATTTGGTGGACTATTGCTGTTTCCATCTATGCAGTTTCACTCAGAAGACTAGTCAACCTGAAGCAACAGTAAAAGTCACTCACCAAAGTTGCTATAAGAACTTTTGTGTTACACAAAGTTATATAGTGATAAAAATCAAATCTCATTAGAAACCTGGAAAAAAAATTAAATCCCATTAGAAATGAAAAAAAACAAACTTTAGAAAGTACCAAGCTAATAATAAAGGACTAATTGCACAATGTTTAATCAATTTGAGAGCTTTGCTTTTCATTAAGGTTTATAATTGATTACAGTCAAATTAAGGAAGATATCAAGCTTATAATTAAAAATTAATTGCTACATGATTCATTAACTGAGAGCTTTAGTAATTATCATGCTGTTGGATTGAACCTGAAACCAAATGATTTTAAAACTAACAATCATGCAGCCATACCTGCATTCAAAAATTTTGTCTAACTCATTCATTCATTCCTTCATTCATTCATTCATTCCTTCATTCCTTCATTCGTCCATGAAAAACATGTCCAGTTTGGGTAAGTTATTACCTTGCTTGAAAACAGGTGAAGGTGTTGGTGGCAGAAAGGGCATCTAATTATAGAAAATCTGCCTCAACAAATTCAGTTTGACCCATGCAAGCTTGGAAAAGTGGACATTAAATGATGATGATGATGGATATCTGAAAGTGTTAACTTCTAATGGTATCTCCCAGAATTAATGGAACTCATTAATAAATTATCTTATTTTAGATTGGCTAATAAGTTTTCTGCACTTTTGATTGTAACTTTTCTTTTCTTTATAAAAGTTCATGTCTATTGAGAAACAGTCATAAATCTTTTCTAAAAGACTCAGATACTGTTTGTTATGATATATGTAAATGAATCAAGTTCACCTGTGTATACTTAGGAATATAATTTATATTATTTTGGATAGTTCAATTTATATTGTCATTTTTCCCAAGAGACTAGATTTAATGTGCAGCTAAAAATGAGAAGTAAAATCTAATCACCAGTTTTGTTTTAATTTCAAACAGTTTCTTAATTGTTCATCATCAGATCACCATCATCATTTTAATGTCTTCTTTTCCTTCCTTGCATCAATCAGACAAAGATTACTGAGGCAAATTTCCTTCAGCTGGGTATCTTTCCTGTGGCTAACCCTCATCTATTTCCAAGCAAGGCAATATTTCCCTGTGGTCAGATATGCTCTTGCAGAATATTGCAAATAGACAACTCTGCTTATGTGACAATCATTTACAAACTACCCGATAATGTCAGGACAAGGAAACACATACATACACATGCCTGTTTATGTACATACATATATGCCTGTGTATGTACATATATACATACATACGTAGTATTTCTTGTGTTTACATTTAAATGTACAACTGCATATATATATATATATATATATATATATATATATATATATATATATATATATATATATATATATCATCATCATCATCATCATCATCGTTTAGCATCTGCTTTCCATGCTAGCATGGGTTGGACGATTTGACTGAGGACTGGCAAACCGGATGGCTGCACTAGGCTCCAATCTGATCTGGCAGAGTTTCTACAGCTGGATACCCTTCCTTACACCAACCACTCTGAGAATGTAGTGGGTGCATTTACGTGCCACTGGCATGAGGGCCAGTCCCAGTGGAGACGATGGTGAAGAATGGTGGCTTCAACACTTGGTAGTGAGGTTGGGTGAAGAACCTCATTGTTGGTAATGTGATCTTTCCATTGTATGCTGAGTATCTGTTGTAGCTTCAATTGTTGGAAGCTCCCTTCCAAGGCACAAGTCTGGGCAAGGTTGTTTTATAGAAGACCAGCAGTCACACATGCATACCGGCCTCCCTTCTCCATGCCACCAATGTTATCCAAGGGAAAGTAAAGGCTGATACAGCTTGGCACCAGTGACGTTGCAACTCATTCATTTCTACTGCTGAGTGAACTGGAGCAACGTGAAAATAAAGTGTCTTGCTCAAGAACACAACACAGAGCTTGGCCCAGGAATCTAATGACTGAAACAAGTAAAGGATAAAAGATAATCCATTTTCTTGTTAAACTTATCTTAAACGAGACATCAGACCTGATAATGTGTTCATGCTGAAATTAATTGTACGAAGATGTTGGAGAGTTGTATCCCCACAAGAGATATTATAGCGTTGTACAACTAACTGAAATGATTGACTATGATTTTATGATGTATATTGGCTATTTATGTGAAATTGCTGATTCTATTCTTATTCAGCTCTGAGAATTTTAATGATTCCAATCACTTGTTACATGATGAATATTATGGTTTGGGGTTAAGGTTCATATCCAAGTAAGACTTCATAAATTCCTGCAGTATGGTCATTATTTTTGAGTTCTATATCAGTTATTCATTTTAAAGCTAATAATTCTAATTTATCAACTGACATTTTAGGAAATATCTTATAATGCATACCATTATATTACCAAGCTATCCTTCCTATTGCTTACAGGTTTTGGACCAACTTAATATTTGAGATATTGGTGATCAATAATCTTGCATACTGAATGTGTCTAGAACAAGTTTATTCTTTTATTGCATTTCAAACACAGGTCTGATACAGTAATAAACACCTAGGATTAGTAACAATAACCATAGACAAAAGAATATGCTTTGGTTTGTTTGCAGAAACTTTTAAAGATGTAGCTATTGTGGATAGAGGTTTTTCACTGGCTTTCATGCCAACCATGTTACTTTCATTATATCACTTTTACTTCATTATGGTTTCTACACAATATGCTCCTAAGATATAAAATATATTTCATTGTTGAGTAGACCTTGTTAGGATTAAGTTTATGCATTAAGTCTTACCAGGATTCTTAATGAATGATCAAGTGCCAGCTGTACATTGCACATCATCATCATCATCATCATCATCGTTTAACGTCCGCTTTCCATGCTAGCATGGGTTGGACGATTTGACTGAGGACTGGTGAAACCGGATGGCAACACCAGGCTCCAGTCTGATTTGGCAGAGTTTCTACAGCTGGATGCCCTTCCTAACGCCAACCACTCAGAGAGTGTAGTGGGTGCTTTTACGTGTCACCCGCACGAAAACGGCCACGCTCGAAATGGTGTCTTTTATGTGCCACCCGCACAAGCCAGTCCAGGGGCACTGGCAACGATCTCGCTCGAAAATCCTACAGGAGCCAGTCAGGCGGTACTGCTGTCAATATATTACAAATATAGACATGTACTACTCATTTCAAAGGTGATAAAAAAAAATGTCTATTGAAGAAAATTTAGCTGGTAAATTTTCAAGTTAAGTGTTCTTGTATCTTTGTCTCTGGCTCAAAATATCTGAAACCTCAACTGTTTTGATTAATATCAAAACAGTTGATGTTTCGAATACATTTTGAACCAGTGACATGGATACCAAGTGGTAAGTTGGAGAAAGCGTGTAACTACAGGGTGGTCACTAGAAAGCAGAAAATTTGAAGGCAAAACTAACGAGCAATAATTAGATCATCAATATACTGTGTAATAAGTGGTTTCTGATTCATTGTTTGTTATCAAACATTTTAAACATTTGTGAGTGTTAATATGATATCACACTTTGTGATGTCCATTGTTTACCTCAAATACATCTTGTGAAAATATAAAATGGCATTTCACAAATTTTCCACTTTTCTAGTGACCACCCTGTAATTCCAGAAATAGGAATTTCCTGAGGCAGATGTAATGATGCTTTATATATTTCACTTATCTTGGTAAAGGGTATTAACCCTTTAACATTTAAACCAGCCATATCCGGCCCAAATATTCTAGTTGTTATATGTTCAAACCATGGTAGATCTGGCTTCTCATACCTACCCTACAATGACATCCTAAAAATAAACAACCACATAGTTAAAATCTTGAAGCTACAAGATAATGAATGATAAAGCAATGAGAATAAATAAACATTACATTTGACAGAGTAATCAGAATGTTAAAGGGTTATTTATCAAAAACAGTATGCTGATTTCTAAGATCACAACAGTATGTCTTTTGGAAAGTAATGTACAATGCTTTGTATGATAGGTACAAGGCATTCGTTGCAAAAGAGATATGCCATTTTTTCCAGCATAAAAGTCAAGATAGTAAAGATTCTAAACATAGTGTAAGTGTTCAAATATCACTGCTATTTTTCCAAATCCTACTGCATTTCACATGGAAATTTTGGTCCGCTAATGTCATCTTGGTGTATAAATGAGCCTTTTGTCTTTTGGTTGTAAATTTTGGTCTGAAAAATTTGACTTGCATGCTGGAAAATATGCTAATCTATGAAATCAGCCCCAATGTTTAACTGGTATTATATTTTATTGATCACAGAAAAATGGTCATCAAAGTTAATATTAGTAGGATTTAAACCTAAAACTGTAAAGCAGTGTTATTAAACACTGCATGTATTTTGACTGATGTTCTTATGATTCTGCCAAGCTACTGACTTCTTAATCATGAATAGTGATACATACAGATATTGCAATTGGTTAAAGATTTCTTGTGGTAAGCATGTGTGAAGGCATGCGGCCTAGTGGTTAGGGTGTTGCATTCATGATTGCGAGATTGTGGTTTCAATTCTCAGACCATCAGTGTATTGTATTCTTGAGCAAAACACTTTGTTTCACATTGTTCCAGTCCATTCTGTTGTAAATTGGAAACCCTGCAGCAGATTGGCACCTCATTGAGGGAGAATGTTGTCCTGCCTGCCTAGCCAGTGGAATGGCATCATTCAAACGCTACAAGAGTGCAAGGAAGTGCATTGTGATCAGTGGTGTATAACAGCATCTGATAGTCTAGTTGATATAGTGAGAATACTATGAGTATATCAAAATATGTTATTTGCTTTAATGCCTTATGTTATTTTCGAAAACTAAACTAGCAGCAATGGTAAAAAGAATTCTAACAGACAGTCCACTCCTTCTGTAAATCTAGAACTACATTGTCTAATGTGTCCTTCCTTTTTACGATGTAGACTCTGATCAGAGAAGTTGGTTGCAATTTTAGCAGGAACTCCTTCAATTCATTTGATACTTACTTATTATATTTTGCTTTGCAAACAATTGTTTGCAGTAATAACTTTTTACCTTTTACTTTCTTCTATAAGATTTTAGAAACTTTTTACTTAAGGCTGTTCTTTCATGAAGAACTAAAAATATATTATCAAGTAATATTTCTGAGACAGAAAAACAAAGGTATACATACGCTGATTAGAGAAGAATAAGATTTATATTTATATAGTTAATGCATGATGAAAAGTTGCTGTAAATTATTGGTGTGCTAAGAATATGATTCAAAGTTTTAAGACCTCATGGGCAGTAAACCCTCAAGGAAAACTGATAAGAATATGTGTGTGTGTGTGCATATATATATATATATATATATATATATATATATATATATATAAGGTGGTATCAAAAAGTTCCTGAACTAGTTATGTTTAATAAAAAAAAAAAATTTATCTACCTAAGTTTTAACATCATCTCCTTCAAAATAGTCACCTTGCACAGCAGTACTTTGAAATCTGGCTTGGAAGTTGTTTTTTGTAAGTGAGTCAAAGGCCTGTGATTCACTTTTGATTTCGACAACAATATTAAAACGGCGACCTTTGACTGCACTTTCTTCTTGGGGAAGAGATGCAAGTCCCTGCTGAACAGGACGGGTGTGGAAGTAATACCATGTTCCCTTTGGTGAGAAACTCATGAGTGAGGAGAGCTCAGTGATTTGGTCGCTTTTACTGAATGTCTTTCCTTAAACACTTTAAGACATCACTCACTGTCCTCTGACAATCCTTATGCACAAGCTGATGATTTTTCTCCACATTTGTTGGGGTGATGCTTGTGGCAGGTCTTCCAGCTCACTCATCACCTTCTAGGGATGTTCTTCTGCTTTTGAAGTGCTCATACTGCTCAAAACATTCCGTACAACCCATTGCCTCTTTTCCGTAAGCTTGCCAAAGCATGCTCAATGTCTCCATTGTAGACTTCCCAAATTTAACACAAAATTTCACGTTGGCTGTTTGCTCCAAGTTACTTTCCATGACAACAATCACAGACTACAGCATACATGTGATCATAAAAACACAAATTCCACAACTTGTTAAGTAAACACAGCAATGTCACTTGGTACACTGCCTCATGAAGGTCACTGCTAGCTCTCACTGCACACACAGTCATATACTGCCATCTGTTGGCATGCTGCAGATCTAGTCTGGGAACTTTTTGATACTACCTCATATATGCATGCTATATGTACACGCACGCACGCACACACACACACACACACAGGGGTATGTTGGTGCAAAAAGGGAAAATAGAACTCAAAAAATGAGTATAGGTACATATTTATCAAAGGTAACAGAGTGACTCAAGGTCTCAGAGTTTTGTGTGTTGGTACTTACCAAATGTTCAGTACATGCCAATCCATGAAACTCTCAGACCTTGAGTCACTCTGTTACCTCTGATAAATATTAATATATATATATATATATATATATATCTGTATATATCTGTATGTATGTATGTATGTATCTATCTATCTATCTCTCTCTCTCTCTCTCTCTCTCTCTCTCTATATATATATATATATATATATATATATATATATATATATATATATAGACATACATACACACACACACAACTTGGTAAACAAACATAGTAAGCTGGTTGCTAACACAAATCTGTAAAAGAAAAACAGAGAACACATATAATGCCATTATTTTATGTTGTATAAGAACTACTCAAGGGTAAAGAAAACATGAGTGTATTCCTCTGACTGCTGCCTCTTTGGGAGTAAAACAAAAGATGCTGAATTGTAGGTGACAAAAGTATTGTAAAGTATGTTATAATTCAATTTGAGAAAGATAAATCACACAGCTGTACTTTCTTTTAATTTTAGAGAGAGGAAATCAAAAGATTCTCTAGACTGGCTGGAAAATGATATTTGTAAGTAAACTGAACTTAAAACCTTTGTGCTTTTACTTTCTTTTGTTGGTCAAATTTTCTTTGTTGTTCCTTCGATTTCAGTATAGAATATCATGTTGTCTTTGATATGTGGAATGTCTTTGATTTTCTAAGAAGAAAAAAAAAAATTCAAACCTGGTGTAGAATTTTTGTTTGTGCTGATTCTCATGTTATTACTATTTCTTATTAAAGAAGGAAACAAAATATGAAGAAAGTTTATTATATATAAGGGGGAAAAAAATACATTAAACTGTGGTGCAAACATATTTCAGTTACACACACACACACATTCTCGAACTGTAAATATATTAAACTTAGTTTATTCTTTTGACATCTGTGGTAAGTTTGAACATAAGTTCTCCATTTCTTTATTAAAAATACTTTTGATATTAAAATTACTGGGGCTTCTTGTTGTTTGTTCCTTTTTCAGAACCTATTAAAGTTTATTACTTCTTTAGCTACTGGGTTGACATTAATATATTTCAGAACATTTTTGTCAGTACTGACAGTGTTGTTTAGTTTTGGTGAAAAATAAGTTGTCAAAATTATTAAAATGGATTGAGTCTTAAGTCTTATATATTCTGAGTTTTAAATCTTACAAATCCAGTAAGATATTTTTAATAGGTAAAAAGTATAATGTCCTTAAAGACATATTTGAGAAGAGAAATCTGTAATATCCTCTCAGTTTATTAATTTTCCTATTTTATTCAGTGAGCTGTCAATATCATTTACACATTGAACAAAATATGCTTAGAAGCATTTCATCTGTCTTTACATTCTGAGTTCAAATGCCGCAGAGGCTGACTTTGCTTTCAGCCTTTTAGGGTCAATAGAGTAAGTACCAGTTCAATACTGGACTTGATACAATTGACTGACATCCCCACCACCAAAAAAAAAAAGAGAAAAATTCAGGCCTTGTGTCTATATTAGAAAGGATAATAACAATAATAATAATAATAATAATAATTATTATTATTATTATTATTATTATTATTATTATTATTATCATTAAGGCAACAAACTGGCAGAATCATGAGCACACTGGACAAAATGCTTAGCTGTATTTTGCCTGTTGCTATGCTCTGAGTTCAAATTCCACCGAGGTTGACTTTGCCTTTCATCGTTTTGGGATTGATAAATTAAGTACCAGTTGAGTACTGGGGTTGATGTAATTGACTATCCTCCTCCCCACAAATTCCAGACCTTGTCCCCATAGTAGAAATGATTATTATTATTATTATGGTTATGGTCATGTACTACAGATTATTATGGTCATGGTCATGTACTATGGATTATTATGGGCATGGTCATGTACTATGGATGGATGAGGAGAGATGTGTGAAGAAGTGCCACTCCCAAACAGTTGAAGGAATCTGGAGTAGAGGTGGACCAAGGAAGACGTGGGATGAGGTGGTCAAGCATGACCTTTGAATGTTGGGCCTCACAGAGGTAATGATGAAAGACTGAGACCTCTGGAGATATGCTGTGACTGCAAACACCTGGCAAATAAAGTGAGTTCACGGCTGTATCCTACACCAGTTTCCCATAACCAACCCCAGCTCATTCAAAAGTACCTTGGATTGTAGGGCGACCTGCTGTAGTTGAAGAGACATATTGAGTCAAGTACAGCAACATCAAAATGAAAATCAAATGGAAATTGTAGTTGTGATACCCATGCCGGTGGCACGTAAAAAGCACCATCTAAATGCGGCCGATACCAGCGCTGCCATAACTGGCTTCCGTGTTGGTGGCACGTAAAAAGCACCAATTGAACGTGACTGTTGCCAGCTTCCTCTGGCCCCTGTGCCGGTGGCACATAAAAGGCACCCACTACTCTCATGGAGTGGTTGGCGTTAGGAATGGCATCCAGCTGTAGAAACATTGCCAGATCAGACTGGAGCCTGGTGCAGCCTCCTGGCTTCCCAGACCCCGGTTGAACCGTCCAATCCATGCTAGCATGGAAAACGGACGTTAAACGATGATGATGATGATTATTACTATTAAGGCATCCTGGCAGAATTATTAGCATGCCAGGCAAAATGCTTAGTACCATTCCATCCATCTTTACAGAGTTCAAATGTCACTGAGTTCTATGTTGCCTTTCATCATTTCAGGGTCAACAAAATAAGTATCAAGTGAACCCTGGGGTTAATGTAATTGACTTACTCCCTCCCCAAACTTGCTAGCTCCATGCCAAAATTTGAAATGATTATTATTATTATTATTATTAGCAGCAGCACCTACAGAATCCAGTTTGCTGCAAATATTCAAGTCCGGTCTACAGCCTGGAGATATTTTCATCCCTTCCTCCTATTAGTCACATACACTTTGGAAAAGTAGCTGTTGGTGCTGCCCTTCTTTATTTGACTCAGTCATTACATATCTGTAGAGTCATGTAAATGACTACCAAGTTCTGGAGTCACTTTTGGCAGCTGTTGCTTGCTTGGCAACTGTTTACATGATTTCAGTGATGGAGAAATAAATCTTTCACTGGATGAGAACATTTGTCATAATTAATTTTGTCTTCACATGGTTTGGTACATATTTATAACAGACAGTATGCATGTTGTACAAAATGCTTAACAGTGTTTTGCCTGTTGCTATGTTCTGAGTTCAAATTCTGCCGAGGTCGACTTTGCCTTTCATCCTTTCAGGGTCGATAAATTAAGTAGCAGTTGCATACTGAGGTTGAGCTAATTGACTGCTCCCTCCCCCAAAATTTGAGACCTTGTGTCTAGAATAGAAAAGAGTATGCGTGTTGTACTAATTGAATATATTTTTCAAATATATAGCAACACAGTGAAATTGAACTCCAGATCTATGAGCTATATGTCCAGTTCTTTCTTTATTCATCCTTATGACTTCCACTGTATTGTGAAATATTATGAACAAGTATTTGAAATACTTGTTAAATGGATAAGGTGATAATTTTCTGGACTAGTGACCTTGTCTTTATAGCATGTCATTACAATATTTATATTTACAACACTATGTGTTGATCATTTCAATTTCCAGTTGTCATCAGGTGTCTTTATTTCTCCACGTATAAATGTTCCCCAATGAAAGATACAATTTAGGAAATGTTATTTCGTAACTAAGGCTTGTAATGTTCCTGTCTGCTACCAAACCACAGATGCACATATATATTCAGCAATAAGACATCTGATGACATTTAGAAATTGAACCAAATATGTATTCTAAAGATGAAGTTAATAGCCTGGAAAATTAAATCTTCATAACATCTCTTAGACATGGACGATTGTTATGCATTGTTTCCAACAAAAGGCTCGAAGCCTGAGATTATTAAGAGAAAGAAATAGAGCTTTGTGACATTAGTTGTTAATTGTGTTTAGTATACAGTTTATTGATATTTGAAGGTATTGTATAATTTACCAATTTGCCAGATTTACATGAAAATTTTATTTGAAGACTTTTAATCTTGAACTTATTATTATTATTCTTTATCAACATTTACTTTTCAAGTGCCCAAACATTTACATTGCCACAACAACCATACTAGTAACTGTTCCAGAGGATCTAATATGGAAGCATCTTCAAATTATCAAGAAGATATTGTTGATAGACTTGAAGAACCATTGAAAGATTTTCAGCTTTCTTCGCCTTCCAAGAATGGTAAGTTAACACCGTTTGACAGTCACTCTCTTGACGAAGAACTGCAAACAGCTCACCAATCAACAATTAGATTAAGGAATATGTTGGATAAAATTGAAAGGCATGTCAGTCTCTCAAGCAGATCTGGATCTTCCCAAGACAAAGACACACCAGAACCTTCATCACCTGGCAGGTAAGTTCAATACTAACCAATATTTAATTAAATTTGTCTGAAAATTTTGTTAAAATTTCAGTTCTTAATTATGATTTCACTTGATCTGAATAATTTTTAATATGAAGTTATCTATTTTTTATTAAATGTATTTTATAATTCTATACCACTTACTCTGGCATATATGTCAACATTGTATGTTGTGTAATGATGTAGAGTAAACATTCAAACATCATCACTCTCTTCCCAAATCTGGTTACATTTCTCTTGGAATTTTTAGTCCTTCAAAGTTATTTTGGTGTATGAATGAACCTCCCTTTTTTTTTCCTTTTGGCTGAAAATTTTAATCTGAAAAATTTGACTTGTATGCCAGAATATATGTTACAATCAGTTTAGGATTAATACCTGTGTGTGTGTGTGTGTGAAATTTAAAATTTTTGTAATTTTAATTTGGTTATAATTTTCATTTTTCTCCTGGAATCAGTGTCACCTCCCTTCGCACTATACTTGATGAGGAATTTGAAAAAAGCAAGTGTGACAACCTTGCTGAAGAAATGCAAGGTTTGTAATAATTTAAAAAAATCTTTTGATGTCATTTATTTGAGATTCTTCTTCTTCTTGGCAATGCAAGAATTCTGCTTTCTAATATGGATGGATGGATCACCATCATCTACCTTAATAAAACTCTGCTTGATCTTTGCAAACATAAAAATAAATGACAGTGATGATTGCGTGTGTTTGTGAACAATAGCATCATGTGACATTTGAGCTCCAAAAGAAGTCCAGCTGACCAATCAGTGGTTTGGTTCACTGCTGAGGTGTTCTTCTGCTCTGCTTCTGTGCACTCTTGCTTTTAAAAGCATATGACGCCACATGGCTTAGTGGTTAAGGTATTCAGATTATTTGGCTTATGACTGTAAGGTCATGAGTTCATTTCTCAGTGGCATGTTGTGCTCTTGAACATGACACTTTATTTCACATTGCTCCTACCCACTCAGCTGACAAACATGAGTAGTGTCTGTATTTCAAAAGGTCAGCCTTGTTACATTCCATGTCATGCTGAATATCCTTGAGAACTATGTTAAGTGTCTTATGCTACAGCCTCATACCAACCAAAGCTTTGTGAGTGAATTTGGTAGACGGAAACTAAAAGTCTGTTGTGTGAAAGTGTTCAGGTCCCTTAGACAGAAGGGTAAAATAGCTTGCATATATCTCAGTAGGCAAGACAAAAAGATTGAAGAGAATATCAGGAGAAACAATATTGAGAACTAATTTACAATATTGATAGCCTCATATCAATGCAAATTTTAAAATTTAAGAATTTGATAAAGAATTTTATTGCTGTCATAAATAAATATATATGAATAATGACTTCTTAAGCAACAACAGTTGTAATGGAAAGCAATTATTCAAACATCAGTCGTTACATTTTTATTTCATTATACAACTTTATAAACAAATAAACTATCTCAATTTTGTTATCAAAAGTAATTTTGAGTAAAGAATTTTTACTAGCTTAGCATAATTAATTATCTAGAACTAAAACATCTCTCATAGCTTTTTAATAGTAAAACATATATTTTGTTTTTTTTTCTTATATAATATTCTGCATCTAAGAACTAAACTGCAAACTATGAAAAGAGATTGTGATTATTTCAATACCAGTTATTCCAGACATTTTAGAACTGTTCGGTTATGTTACCAAAGGCAAAAAAAAAAAAAAAAAAAAAATCCTCAAATAATTTTATCCCAATCTCGCTCAATTATCAAAATATCACGTATGATGTTTAATCCTTTATAAAAATGCTGAATGGCTGCAAGTAAAACTGATACATTAAAAAAAATAAAATATAAATGAAAATGAAAGAAAATTAGAAAACTAGAAGAAAAAGTAGTGTGAGATTTAAATTGCTAATTTATATATGGAGAACGAAGTAAAAATATATCAAAGTAGCTGCATTTCCAATTTATTTAGTTGAAGCATTTAACTAAGTGCTGTACACCTGTTTTATGGATGTATCACAACTGAAAGCTTAAGAAGTTTGCTTCACACTTGCAAAGTCCTGGGTTTGATCCCACTGCTAGGCATCTTCAGCAAGTGTCATTTACTCTAATCTTCAATTGATCCAAGCCTTGTGAGTGAAATTAGGTTGACAAAATCCTGTTTGTGAATACATTGGATGGATTCAGCATCATCATCATCAACATCATCATTGTCATCATTATCATAATAAGGTGAACAGGCAGAATCGTTAGCACGCTGGACAAAATGCTTAGCAGTATTTCACCCGTCACTCCATTCTGAGTTCAAATTCTGCCGAGGTTGACTTCGCCTTTCATCCCTTTCAGGGTTGATAAAATAAGTGCCAGTTGAACACTGGTTAATGTAATCGACTCATCTCCTCCCCCAAAATTGCTGCCCTTGTGGCAAAATTTGAAACCATTACTATCATCATCATCATTATTATTATAATGCTTAGGCTCCATTGTGGTTTCTATGGCTGGATGCCCTTCCTAATGCCAACCACTTTACAGAGTGAGCTGAGTGCTTTTTACATGACACCAACATGGGTGATTCAATGTGGCACCAGTATAAGTGCTTTTTATCTGGCACTGGCACAGGTTCTTTTTACATGTTCTTTCACAGTGCCGACTTGTAATTGTAATTCCAAGGTCCAGTTGTTATGTTGTGCTGACTGTCTGATATTTACATTGTCTACGGAATTCTCAGCCACTTACTAATTCAATAGGCAGGTAGTTCACTTAACCCTTTAGCTTTCAGATTACTCTGTCAAATGTAATGCTTATTTATCGACATTGTTTTGAATTAATCATGTATTGTCCATAGCTTTGAGGTCTCAATTATGTGATTGCTTATTTTTAGAATGACATTGTAGTGTAGGTGTAAAAGGTTGGATATGGGTATTAGGGTATTTAGACCAGACCTGGGCAGTTTTGACATTTAGAGGTGGAATATTTGGGCCGGATGTGCTTGCTTTAACCCTTTAGCATTCAGATTACTTTGTCAAATGCAATACTTATTTATTCACTTCATAGTTTCAAGATTTTAATCTTGAACATAACACAGAATATTTGGACTGGATATGACTGGTTTATATGTTAAATAGTTAACCAAACAACTAAGTACCCATTGTTGGAATCAATAGAAACTCATTTACTTGACGTTTTATTCATGTTTAACAGAAATGGAAGCATGATGTGTTTATCAAGTCTTCTCTTTATAAGGAAATGCTTGTATCTAACTTCAAAATATTGATTGTTAATATGTTAATAGATTTAATTTAATAAAACACAGAAATTGAATTTTAAAACAATTGCTAGTTAATTGGAAAATGATATATTTCTAAACTGAGTATAGTATAGTTAGTTTGTTTGTTTGTGTGTGTGTGTGTTGTGTTGTGTTGTGTGTGTCTTATATAAAATGTGTTGCTTATTTTCTATCTTTCTAAATTCAATTTTATCATTTTACTTAGATTGTTTTGTATTGTAACTTGCAACAAACTAGTTTGTCTACTTGTCACTTGCTATATGCACATTTAATTGTATTTACAAGAGATAGATATTTACTGGTCCTATTTCATTTACCACCCCTGCCACCAATATCACCACCACTACCACCATCTCCACCCTCACCATTACCACTCCCATAACACATTCTTCAGTATTTCTTCTAGAATCTTTCTCATCTACACAAAACTTTCTAGAATTGGGGTGATGTTTGGAAACCAGATGCTAAGATCTTGGCATACTAACTCTGTGACTTTACTAGATATTCACTCGCAGTTGGAAGTGACTCAGATGGAATAGACCCATAATCTAAAGGTGGTGCCTTGTCACAGACTTTGAAATGACGATTGTGCCTGAGGATTTTGTTAAAGTCATGTACCTGAGGAATACTCAGCCACTTCAATGCTAATTAATTCACTGAGCAGATAGTTCAGTTGATCAAACTGTTTTACTTCAAATGAACAATTTCCATAATCATTGCAGGATCTCTGACACTGCTGGGGCAGCAGGAGACAGAAACTATGACTTGTGTTGCTACTAACCCCCTTTTCAATCTCTGTAAGTTGCCTTGTCAGTGGCCACTGGTGAGCCTCTCAAGGGCACCTATCGAATTTAGTTACAGGTGCTTAATGGGGAACCATTTCTGCACATATGTCTATGCACTACATATCAAAAGAGCAGTAGAAAGCAATTCATAATAGCACTAACGCATCCTGAAAAAAGAAATCCCAGTTTGAAGGTTTGCAACATAATGAATACCACTAAAAGCTTCCAAAAACCAGGTGGTGGTTATAAAGTGGGTATCAAGTAGGTTAATTATGCCCCAAAACTCATTGAGGAGGATAAGTGCATCACATAAGTGTATTTATATGAAATTTCTCCACTAATGCAATCAGGTGAGAGGAGTAGAAGAGAATATTTCTATAATACTTTGTTCTTACTCCACCTCAAGTCATTTTCGTTTACTCAAACGATACTGATTAAACCTGTAATCAGAGGGATTTCAGTTGTGACCATCCAGTTGAGGGAGATTTGATTTGCCATGAGGAGTGAAACATTCAAGTTTTTCAGATACGTAAACTTCTTCTGAGAGAGATAAAATATTGGGTGTTTGGCCACCACCTGACAACTGGTGTTGGTTTGTTTATGTGTCTATAACTTAATGGTTTGGGAAAAGAGACCTATAAAATAAGTACTGGGCTGAATTTGTTCAACTAAATCCTTCAGGTTGGTGCTGTTGGATGACCGAAACAAGTAAATACAAAAAAAAAACAATAAAAGACACACACACGTTTATATATACACACACACATATATACACACATACATATACATACACACATGCATATATTTATATATACACACATATACACATTTATATATACACACATATAGACATGCATATATACATACACGCACACATGCACACACACACACACACACACACAAATATACATATATAATCTCTCACTGTTTCTCTTTCTCTCCCTCTCTGCTTTTCATCTCTGGTCTTAACATCAGCCACAATCATTTTCATACAGTAACTTTATATTACAGAAACTTTTTCAAGATGTAAAATTTCAATTTCACCATTTTTTTTTTCTCTCTCTCTCTCTCTTTTTCATGAAACTTTTCTCATATTAAATAGTAATTGAAAATAGTTGAGAATAATTTTTTTTTTATTCAAAATTTCTGAAATCATTTCAATCTATTTGGTTAATTTACTTGCATAACTATCATCATTTCAAAATACAGGTGCAGTTTAATTCTAATTTAGCCAAGAACTCATTTATGCATATTTAAGCAAATCTCATTTCATTTTCCTTTGTATATACAGCAATCACATATGCAACATAGATATGTATTTTACTCATTTTATTATAGCATTAAAATGAATATGATCAAAATATTGAGAAGCACCATACTTTTATGGCTCCAATCTGAAATATATATACATATGAAGTGAATCTATTGAATTAATCCGATGATGTATAATATGGGACTCATAAAATTCTGTTTTCTTGAGTGTAATTTAAAACTCTTTGAATAAAAGTCTGCTTTTTTCTATGTTTGCATTTACAAAAATTTTCTCTGTGTGAGCATTTGTGCATGTGTGCATGCAAGTGTGTGTGTGTGTTTGTGTTTGTGTGTATAATCTTTTATTCTCAGCAAATATAAGAGTGCGTGCATGTGTGTGTGTGTGTACGCATAGTCATTTAGTAGCTGAGGATACTACAGGAGTTACCTACGGACCTGCAGTTTTGTGTGAAAGCACTTAGAATTTGACAAAAACTAATAATATATATATATGTGGGTGTGTGGGTGTCTTTGTATGTATATAAAGCATTCGTATATACACATGCACACACATGCATATGTATCATATATATATATGCATGTATATATGTATGTTTATATATATATATATATATATATATATATATGAATGTATATATGTATGTTTTTATATATATATATATATATATATATATATATATATATATATATATATATATATTCCTCTCTCTCCCTCATTATATATATATATTTGTTTGTATGTATGTATATATGCATACATATTCTCTTCCCCCCTCTCTCTCGTATATATATATATATATATATATATGTACTCTTACTTTTTTTCAGAACAGGAATTTGGAATGTACACTCCTATGCAGAAGATACAAAAGCGAAGAGCTAAATGGCGTCATCTGTCAGAAAGCAATTTGGAAGAATCTTGGGGGTCTCTGAATTATTTCAACCACCTTCATAGAGGCCGTTTATCAATGGATGGTTTGTTCACTTTATATTACTTTCATATATGTGTGTGTGTGTCTGTATAGATTTTGTTTCCTAATCAAATGCATAACTTGTTCACGATTTCATCACTAACACTTAAATTCTCAAACTTTTTATGAAAATAATCATTAAATATAGTTTTTTTTTGTTTTGTGGAAGTATCAGGATTCATAAAAATCTCTTGAAAGTAGAATTATGCTACTTGCATCAGAAACCGTTAATCATTAAGTAATTTATTTCATGAGTGCTTGGTCTTAGGTTTGATCCTACTCTTTGCTGCTTTAGGCATGTGTCTTCTAGCAATGCCATGATTTGACCAAAGCCTCGAGATTGAAATTTGGTTCTTTCTTCTTTCATGGCTGGGTTCCAACCCAGACTGCTGCAACAAAGTCCACTCACCACACTTCTTGGTCCAACATCACTGCCTTGAGGTCCTGAATACATTCCAGGCCAGTGTCTGTGATTAAGTTGTTGATGTAAGTGTGACAATGTTTTCCTCTTCTTACATCATTATGAACTAGGTTCCATAGGACTAATTTTGATGCTTCCAACTGAGAGTGGCACATGCAGTGACCAGATAGTTGTAGCCATCTTGGCCTGATCTTCTCACTAAAGTTGTCATAAAGGTATTTGTTTGTCATATGTTGCTGCCATTTCCCATTTAGGGCCATTCGTAGCATCCTTGTGTAGCAGCCGTCTGGCCGGTTGGATAATTTCTTTGTTGGTATCCACATTTCACTGCCATATAATAGCACTGATTCGACAGTTGCAATGAACAGCTTAACTGCATATGTGCATCGGTGTATGATAGAAGAATTGGTGTGGTAAACAGAAATAGCTTGTGGTATTTCTTTCTACCCTAGTTACATCTCTTCATACCCACCATCCAGCTCAACTTCAATGTTTTAAACATAAGGTTAATAAAATGAGTTGTAGACTAAGTATCAGGGTTGAATAAACTGACTGAAGCCCTCAATAAAAGAATAATAAAAAAATTTCAGTTTCATTATTTCACTCCATTTCCACTCACGCTATGCCTCGTGAGACCACCTGGGCACCCAATCGTTATTTCTGTGTCTTACTCCTACTGATTATTTTTCTTTTTCTCCTCTGATCAACTTTTCCTCCTTATGGATGTGAGTAGCTATGTAGTTCCCTCTGCAGGAACCTGCTGCCTCCACCTTGTCCACTAGTATGAAGCTGACCCCAACATCTTTTTCCAGGGTTCATAGTCCTGCAAAGTGTATGGTGACTTCAGTAGTGTAGGTTGCTCAAAAAAAAAAAAAAAAGCATTCTGTGGTAAAGTGGTTGGTGTTGGGAAGGGCATCCAGCCATAAAAACCATGCCAAAGCAGACATTGGAGCTCAATGCAGTCCTTGGACACATCAGATCCTGCTGTCAAAGCACCCAAACCATGCCAGCATGGAACATAGATGTTAAACGATGATGGTGATTATGATGATGATGGAGGAGGAGGAGAATGGTGATGATGATAGTGATTATGATGGTGGTGGTGATGCAGTAGCAATATAGGTGTGTTTATATGAAATATCACCAGTGCTGCAAACGAGTGAGAGGAGTAGAAGAGAAGATCTCTATAATGCTTTGTTATTCTTTAACCCCAAGTCAGTCCTGTTTGAGTGAACCAATGATCAGTGGCCTTTCAGTTGTGACCATCCAACTGACAGATTTGAATTGCTATGAGGCGTGAAAAAATTCCAGTTTTATAGATACTTAATGTAGATACCTTGTAAACACCTTGCTCATATATTTCCATAAGGCATCTATTCTCCCCTCTCCCACCACAAAGCTGGATAAAAGTCTGAAGTACTGAAACTTTCTACTTTGCATCTTTCTCTTTTCTTTGGAATTTCTATGGTTAAATTTTATGCCACAAGGAAGATAGATTCAGCATTACATATTTAATTTAGGAATTGCTGGAAGCAAATTTACATTTAAATTTCCTAGCCAGCCTAAATTACTACTTTGGCTTCTAATGTTTTCTTCAGTGTTTATACAAGTTGCTATATACATTTACTAATATGTAGAATATATCTGATCATTGCTCATTTTCTGCTGCTGCTGCTGCTACTGTTTGCTGCAGACTTCTTCTATTTACACAACAATCTAAATTGAAACGAGACACAATGTACGGGGGTGGGGAGGGGGTGGGGCTGAAAAAATCCTGGCATTAAAGAGATTATGAAAGGCTTTGTTGGAGGCACAGCCTCCTAGGTTTTTTTTACAGAGCTTAGGAAAACTAAAAGACCACTGCAATGAGCAGGGAATATGTTGAATAAAATAATAATTAGCTGTTCCTCCTGTATTTTCTTTTACCCAAAGTCAGAAACTTTTTAGCACCCCCTAATGTGTGTGCCAAATTAGATTGGAGCCTGGTGTAGCCATCCAGTTGCACCAGTCCTCAGTCAAATCGTCCAACCCATGCTAGCATGGAAAGCGGACGTTAAACGATGATGATGATGATGATATATACACCAGATCTTATTCTGTTTTCAATAGTTCCGGATTTTTTATGTCTTTGAATAAATGAAGATATGGTATAAAATGGAATACAAAGGGTCTCTGAGATATTTTCCTGTAACTTTTACCTGCTTTCCACTGTTCAATAATTAAATTTTTCACTGAATTTATGAGTTCTTTACTTTTCGTCATTATTACGACGCTACTTTATGTTGTCTCAGTGCTGAATGAAGAAGCTAGCGTTTTGACACTTAAAAATGACTACTGATAAGATTATTGGAACAAACGAGAAAATTCTAGTAGAAAAAAATTATTTTAACAGTATTTTGTGGCATAGAAACTCATAAATTTATTCTGTACGAATACTTTTTTCACCCCTAAATATTTATAATTGTATATAAATTCATTAGTTACTATAATTTATTAGTTTCGTTTGCATATTCTTAGTTTATGCATGTGTATGCAAATATAGTATTGGTATATCCAATTTATGTTCATTAGAAATTAAATAAATAAAGAATTTTGACATGTACGAATATTTATTTCCCTCCACTGTCTATATATATATATATATATATATATATATATATATATATATATATTATATAAATATACATATATCTATATATATAAAGATGAGAATGTGAGTCTGTCTGTGTGAAGCCCTAAAACTTGAGAACTACACAACCAATTTCATTCAAATTTTACACGTCTTACTTACGGTCCAGGTAGTGTTTTAGGCCAAAAAATTCTTAACTTCTTGCCAAAATGAACGCATTAGCAAGGAAATACACTTCATAAGAATATACCAACCAAGTCTAAATTCTCTAAACTAGCAACACTGAGACTTTCATATATCATCATCATCATCATCATCGTTTAACGTCCGCTTTCCATGCTAGCATGGGTTGGACGATTTGACTGAGGACTGGTGAAACCGGATGGCAACACCAGGCTCCAGTCTGATTTGGCAGAGTTTCTACAGCTGGATGCCCTTCCTAACGCCAACCACTCAGAGAGTGTAGTGGGTGCTTTTACGTGTCACCCGCACGAAAACGGCCACGCTCGAAATGGTGTCTTTTATGTGCCACCCGCACAAGCCAGTCCAGGGGCACTGGCAACGATCTCGCTCGAAAATCCTACAGGAGCCAGTCAGGCGGTACTGGCAACGGCCATGCTCAAAATGGTGCATCTCATGTGCCACCCGCACAAGAACCAGTCCAGGGGCACTGGCAACGATCTTACTTGGCTTGCCGGGTCTTCTCACGCACAGCACATTTCCAAAGGTCTCGGTCAGTAGTCATCGCCTCGGTGAGGCCCAATGTACGAAGGTCTTGCCTCACCACCTCAGCCCAGGTCTTCCTGGGCCTACCTCTTCCACGGGTTCCCTCAACTGTTAGGGTGTGGCACTTTTTCACGCAGCTATCCTCCTCCATTCTCACCACATGTCCATACCAGCGCAATCGTCTCTCTTGCACGCCACAACTGATGCTTCTAATGTTCAGCTTTTCTCTCAAGATACTTACACTCTGCCGAGTATTCACATTGACATTACACATCCAACGGAGCATACTGGCTTCATTCCTTGCGAGCTTACGTATGTCCTCAGCAGTTACAGCCCATGTTTCACTGCCATGTAGCATGGTTGTTTGTACGCATGCGTCATACAGTCTGCCTTTTACTCTGAGTGAGAGTCCCTTTGTCGCCAGCAGGGGTAAGAGCTCTCTAAACTTTGCCCAGGCTATTCTTATTCTAGCAGCTACACTTTCAGCGCACCCACCCCCACTACTAACTTGGTCGCCCAGATAGCGGAAGCTATCGACTACCTCTAGTTTTTCACCCTGGAATGAGATAGAAGTTGTTTCCTGTTTGTTTACAGTCTTTATTGCACCTGAACATCTGCCACAAACAAAAACTAACTTGCTAGTTAACCTGCCTTTGATGTTGCTGCACCTCTTATGTGTCCATAGCTTGCACCGGGTACATCTTATAGAGTTACTACCTACTCCTTTTCTACATACTGAGCAGGGCCATCTACCTGAAGGGGTTTGTGTTTTATCTACCTTCCTACTTAGGATTTTGGTTTTAGCTAGGTTGACTCTAAGGCCCTTCAATTCTAGACCTTGCTTCCACACCTGAAACTTCTCCTCTAGTTCTGATAGTGACTCCGCAATTAGGGCAAGGTCATCAGCATAGAGGAGCTCCCAGGGGCAACCTGTCTTGAACTCCTCTGTGATTGCCTGGAGGACTATGATAAATAAGAGGGGGCTGAGGACGGAACCTTGGTGGACCCCTACCTCTACCCGGAATTCATTGCTGTACTCATTTCCAACCCTCACCTTACTGGCAGCATCTCTGTACATGGCTCGCACAGCTCTCACTAACCATTCTTCTATCCCAAGTTTCCTCATTAACCACCAGATAAGGGATCGGGGGACCCTGTCAAAGGCTTTCTGCATGTCAACGAAAGCCAGGTACAGAGGTTTATCCTTAGCTAGGTATTTCTCCTGCAACTGTCTCACTAGAAATAAGGCATCAGTAGTGCTTTTACCTGGCACGAACCCAAACTGCATCTCATCTAAATTGATTCGCTCCCTAATTAGTTGGGCTATGACCCTCTCTGTAACTTTCATAACCTGATCTAACAGCTTGATGCCTCTGTAATTATTTGTATCTAAAGCGTCACCTTTACCTTTGTAGCAGTTGACTATGATGCTGCTACACCAGTCATTGGGTATGACTCCTTCGTGTATCACCTGGTTCGTAATACGGGTGACTAGGCTATAGCCAACACTGCCAGATATTTTGAGCATCTCTGCAGTGATTCCTGATGGGCCGGGGGCTTTCCCGGTCTTCATACTCTTAATTGCTTTATCTACCCTGGTTACTATCAACTCGGATAGCTGGTCCCTCTATTGGGTCGACATACGGCAGGCTCTCTTTCTCCCATTCATTCTCTTTATTATATATATATATTATATATATATATATATATATATATATATATATGGATTTGCAAGTTATTCATAAGAAATAAACAAAGGGGATTGAAGAACCTGATTTCTATTAAAACCACAGGGGGAACAACTTCACCAGGACGACTCCTACTACTACTACTATTATTATTATTACTGCTGCTGGTTATTCGACAGCTACAGCCACTCCTAGAAAACAAGACTTGACCACTATTTAATTTACAAAAACAGATACTAGTAATTTACTATCACAGGGAGTTGAACTTACCATGCCTCCAGAACAAAAGGACCACGTGCGCATGCAAGAAGTAACAGTAAACTATGAATGTTATTCTTAATTTTGATTTCAATTTTATTTTATTAATAGCCCTCTTCTCTTCTCACATATTTTTTACTCATTTTTGATAAGGTTTTTTAAAAAAAACCAAAACATGTAATGTAAATTAATTAAAACACCCAATTTTTTAAAAAGTGGCATTTTCATTTTTGTTTATCTTTAATATCTACTTACTTGTGTGGTTCATTTACAAATCTTTTCAAATATATATATATATACACACACACACACACACACACATCATCATCATCATCTTCATTTTACGTCTGTTGTCCATGCTGGCATGGGTTGGACAGTGTGACCAGAGCAGGCAAGCTGAGTGGTGCTGGGGGGCTGCACCAGATTCCAGTCCGATTTGGCATGGTTTGTACAGCTGGATGCCATTCCTTATGCCAACCACTGTATAGAGTGTGCTGGGTCTTTTTATGTGGCACTGCACAGGCACTTTTACCTGGTGTCACACGGGCACTTTTATGTGATACATATAATGTGCTGGTGCCACTTTAAAAGCAGCCTGTACAATTTGTAGAGTGGTTGGCATCAGGAAGGGCATTCAACTGTAGAAACCATACCAGAACACACAATGGAGCCTACTGTAGCTCCAGGCTTTACCAGCTTAGGTCAAACTCTTCAACCCATTCCAGCATGGAAAACAGATATTAGATGATTAAGATTTTGATTGGTATAAGTAGTATAAGATGTGAATTCAAAGAATCATGTGGCTATCATAGAAAGCTCTTCTAACAGACTTGGCTATAAGTCCACGGAGTAATCAGTTACAAAGAAGTGTAATGTAGAGTGTCCATGCAACTGAAAATCCAAAAGGTCCGATGTATGAAATTATTTCATGTGGCATATCTAAAACCATAAAGTCAGGTGGTATGAGAGAACGCAATGCACCACCTGATCCAGGAACTGAAACCACAATCTCATGATCATGACTGCAGTACCCTAACCACTGGGCTACTTGTCCTCATGTATAGTACTGCAAAACTGAAAAATTGCAATACTACTGTCAGTTTCACATTCCTGATCAGGATCCTCGATTGCCTGGGGATTAGAATTCTGAAAATATTTATCGTTACTTGTGTATTTTCATCTTTGAAAGAAGCAGAAGTAGTCTCTATGTCTTAAAACCTCCATATTTATTTGTGATTTGTTTTTTCTTTTATATATTTACTAAGTAAACTTCTCATTTCATTACAAAAAAATAAAAAAGAAAATACTGTATTATTTATGAAACTTGTTTGGTTTCCAGACTTGCGGCTTAATTTTGGTAATTCAATTTTGTTTTATCTTTTGGAAATACGACTGATCAAGACGCAACTGTATATTATTACTATCATCATACACACGTCTCATATCACTAAATATTATCTATAATTTTTAACTTTGTGTGTTTCATTTGTATGTTTTTTTCTTGTTGCTTGCTGTTGTTTTTGTTGTTTTGTTCGTCTTTCCCATCGGTATTAATAATTACATAATAATGTATACTGTATGCTTTGTAAAGAGAGGACTTAACTGATTAGTTCAGTCTTGGGTTCTTATTGCTGCTTATTTAAATTTTAAGTATCACAAGCCAACAAAGGAGCTGCTATGTCATTGCTCATCTTACTAGAAATAGATCCCCAAAATCCCTCATCTTTTCTCTTAAGATGTTAAAATGTGAGTTGTAGAAGGACAGAATGAAATTTATAACAAACGCTGTATATTTGTTTAGATAATTAAAAACTGCTAGTTGCATGGCATCTAAAAGTTTTATGTGGACTCGTTAATTTTTTCTTATATATATCGCGATTAAAATAAATGAGGGCAGACAGTTGATTCCATTGCTACAGGATCGTGGTTGATGTTGTTACCCCTTCTTATACGTTCTGCTGTTGGTTGTGCTTCTGCTACGGCAAGATAGAAATTCACAGTTTACAGCTATTTGATCCTTGTTCCTATACCTGTGCTTATGAAATAAGCATATTAAAAAACTTGACAGAAATATTAATAATCACTTTTATCATTTAACATCCAATTTTCCTTCATGCTTGCATGTCAGAGAGAATTTGTTGAGGTAGATTTTCTTCAGTCAGATACCTTTCCTGTCACCAACATTCACCTGTTTCCAAGCAAGATTATATTTCTCCTTAGAGAAATATTACATTCTGGCAGTGAACTGGCAGAATTGTTAGCAAACAAGGCAAAATGCTTCAAGGCATTTCATCTATCTTTACTTTCTGAGTTCAAATTCCGCTGGGGTTGACTTTGCCTTTCATCCTTTCGGCTTCTATAAAATAAGTACCAGTTGAAAAGTGCAGTTGATTTTAACTGACTTAGCCCCTTTCCCAAACCTGCTGGCTTTGTGCCAAAATTTGAAACCAATATTTCTCCTTAACCAGGCTTGTGTTTTTTACAGAAGACTTGTCTGTTGATGATACTCATTTACACCCATCACATAATATCCATGCAAGGGTTATACACTCACGTGAAATAAATGTGTGATGGTCATTGGTGGAACAGACTGACCTGGGTGCTAAACAACAACTGCAACTATCTATTGGTGCAAGAATTCTATTGAATGTAACTATTTAATAATAAGTTGTGTAGTAGATAAAGTCAGTAATGAGAAATGAGAATACTGCAAAAGTTATTATCGGAATGTCTTAGAATACTAAAATATGATACTATGATGCTAAAATATGATGCTACTATCAGGTGGTACCTGTATTTCAAAGGGCCAGCCTTGTCACATTCTGTGTCATGCTGAATTAAGCTACATTAAGGGTACATGTGTCTGTGAAGTGCTCAGCCACTTTCATGTTAATTTCATGAGCAGTCTTCTGTTCTGTTGATCGAATCAACTGGAACCCTCCTTATCATAACTGACGGGGTGCTCGTATATGTGTGTAAATCATTTTTAACAGTGGAACTCAAAGTATATCACATGATCAACCAGTTTATCTGATGTTGTCATACATCACTGATCACAATGCATTTTGCAGTGTTTTAGCTTGACATGAATTGGATGGTTTGACAAGAACAGATGAGCCAGAGGGCTCCACCAGGTTCTACATCTGCTTTGGCATGGTTTCTACATTTGGATGCCTTTCCTAATGTCAACCTCTTAACAGAGTATACTGGGTGTTTATGTGGCACCAGTACCAATGAAGTTGCCAAGTACACACAAGATGAGACCCCTCAACTGAGCTGGGGTAAAGACTGGAGGAATAAGAAACTATGAAAGAGGGAGAGGAACAGGTGTCTTGCTGAAGAGGTAAATACATGGCTTCCCCACCTGGAAAGTGAGGGAGAGAAAGAGAAAATATAGCCAACTGTAGATTGCATTCTGTGCTTCAAAGCTTTAAATTTATAAGGTAGACATATACTTGGATATTTTGAATTACATAAACCCAAAATTAACAGCATTTGCATTTTTAATTCTTTTATTTTAACTATTCATAATTATCAAATTAGCTCCGACAATCTCAGCTACAAACTATAGCTGAATATCTTATTATATTGTAATAGCTACATTCATATTTGTATGCAACCCATCGATTATATTCTGAGAATAAAGTAATATTGGTAGACAACTGAAAAGTTTTCAGTTGCAAATTATGCCGTATTCAATAAAATTTAACCATTTGATCAACAGGAAAACAAAACTCTCATGGACTCTTAATGGGTCTACCAGATTTCACTTACAGAGTGTATATTGGATGATATTTCAGTGTCCTTCTATAGGCAACAATTGCAAGTGGGGTATCTATATATGACCTGCTTTTTACAGTTTCTGTTGACAAAATTCACACAAAAGGTTTTGGTGTACTAGGGGCTATAGTTCAAGACACTTGATCAAGGTGTTGCACAGGTGGGACTGAACCTAGAAACAATGTGCTTGGTAAGCAAACTTTATACCACAAAGACACACCTGTACCTGAATATATATATATATATATATATATATATTTATATATATATATATATATATATATATATATATATATATATATATATATATATATAATCCAAGAGAGTTAGGGGTTGTGAATCCAACCCAATAAGGAATAATATCTATTCTATATACTGCTGGGAGGATACCCAATTATTATTACTCTAGTGTTTTTACCAAGTGCAATAAATGGGTGCGGGTATATATATATATATATATATATATATATATATATATATATACACACACACATACATACATATGGTGGCTGTCTGTTTCTTATGCAGAGTCTGACCACCTATTGTACTTACATCTTAAATCACTTATGGCATTTCATGTAGCTTTTTAAACCAGACAATATTTTGAAAAGACATCCACATAAATTGCATATCAGATTTGGACCACTGAGAGCTGCAGTTAAGTTCTGATCTATGTGGATCTTAAAATGGCTTTTGAGGCTACCAACAGATTTGCAGTCTTTATGGCATACATGGCATTGACAAGTATGCACAGATAGATAGCCAGAGTAGTCGGTGGAGGTTCACTTTTCATGGGTCCGCAAATGAGATGTGAGCCTAGCAAAAGAAAGGCATGGTCTATCACAAATTGTGCACGCAAAAATGTGGTTGCGATTCATTTTCTTGTTGGTTGTAGCATTTTTTTTTTTTTAGATTTCTTTTGAGTTTTGTATAGGTCATCCTGGTTTCTTCAAAAGCTTTCACTCTACTCCATACTTTTGTTCACCCCAGCTTGACCCAAAGCAAGGGTTTCTATGGCCTTTGAATTCATTCCAAGTGACTTCATCTTAGTTCTTATGCATTCCTTAAACTTCTTTATGTATATATATATATGGAGAGTTTCTGCACAATTTACACTTACCATAGTTTTATTAACATGTCACTGGTCAATTCAAGGCTATGGTAAAAATGACAAAAACACTTGCCTATGGTCCCACACAATAGGATGTAACTTAGAACTCTGTGATTGGGAAGAAACATAGCTTTGCTTGTACCCATTGACTGCTATGTCAGCGAGCACAGGCAAGGCAATTTTTTTTCTTGTTATTCTGACGTATTTAAAACACTCCTTAATCTACTGTATATGAGTTAAATATTATGATTAGTGTAAATCTTGGACAAATCCTCATCTATCTTTTCTAGTATCATTCTACAATTTCAATATATCATTCTTAATGAATTTGCTTTCTTGTTGAAATATTGTCAACGAACTAAGATTTAACCAACTGGCTGATGCCAATTATATTTTCATATATTGTAACCATTTTCTTATTTTAGATTTCTATTTTATCAACTTCGGGATCTTTACAGAATGTTCTCTTGTCTGATTGTGGTGCTAATGGTCTATTTCAGCTTGTATATCAAATTCGTAATGGCATTCTTTAAATCAATAACCCTTCTTTTTCTCTCTTTCACCACAAACATCAACTAACAAGGGAACCTTTACATGGTTGTAAGAACAGCAGACGAATTGCTTTCAAATTTTAACTAATCATCTTAACTCTTTCCTCCTTGGTGGTTCTATTGGATTACCATCCCGATTACTACTATGGCATTGATTCCCAAAGCACTGTAGTGAAAATTGATGCTGATTTAGGTGCAGGCTTGGGTGTGTGGCTAAGAAGCTCTATTTCCAACTATGTGGTCTTGGATTCAGTCTCACTGTTCAGCAGCTTGAGCCTGTATCTTCTATTATAGTTCTAGGCCAACCAAAGTGTTACAATAAAAAGATTTGGTAGATTGACAGAGGAAGAAACCTGTCATGTGCGTGTTTATGTGTGTATGTATGTATGTATATATATATATATATATATATATATATATATATATATATATATATATATACAGGGTGGCCACAAAGTCTGGCTTCATGGAGTAAATAAAATTATAACATAAACAATTAAATATAAGAAATAATAATTTCTTAAAGTATGTGTTAATCTCCATGTGGGTACATGGAGTAAATAAAATTATAACATAAACAATTAAATATAAGAAACAATAATTTCTTAAAGTATGTGTTAATCCCCATGTACTCAGATTTTGTGGACACCCTGTATATATATATATATATATATATATATAATGGCCACTCCCATCAGTTTTGACATATGAGTGTTTGAACGGGAGGACTTAAAGTTAAAGAGAGTAATAAAAGGGAAAAAACCATTAAGAAGCTATATCTATTTGCAATGGATGTGCAAATGTAATTTAAGTCCGGGTATGGATTTTGCTATGAAGTCACAATGGGATATTGATGATTTTGATTTTGTGTGGGTTTGGGCAAATGTATCATGTGTCTGTTGGTTGCGGGATATAGTTCTTCTATTGTTCTGAACAACAATAGATATATATATATATATATATATATATATATATATATATATATATATATATATATATATATATAGATATATATATATATATATATATATATATATATATATATATATATACTTACATACATACATACATACATGCATACATATACATAGAGTGAGATATTATAACGATAAATTGATATTATAATATATTAAATATGTTATACTATAGGTGACTAAAGCAATTGAAAACCAAAGGGGTAGAATGCATAAATAATGGTGCAAAATAGCACTTACAATTGCTAGAAATAAGAGCTAAAAAGTATAACTTGAATAGCCACACAAAACCACTATAAGTTGATATATTATTGACTACTCATACTTAACATATATGCAATGTGTATTTAGAGATATTTATATTAATAGGTCCAGTTTATGCAAAAATTAAATTGGTGGAAGAAAGATATAAGTCCAACAGTTGTTTTGGGGATGTGGGTGGGGGATGCTCAGCAATCCATAATAATGTTGGTAGATTTAGTACATCATGATACGCAGCCATATGGATGCAATTAACATTGGATCAGACAAGCCTCTGCCATGTGTGTATGTGTGTAATCCTTGAGAAAGGGACAGGATGGCTATGGTTGAAATGCTCTTTATTATAGATCTATAGTTAAGACAAATTAGAGTTTAATAGCAACAGCAAACAGATTTATTCATGCACAAGCCTTACAAATTTAATTTGAGTGAATTAAGTCAATATTTATGTAGGAATTGCATTTCAACCCAGGTGGGTTTTGGTAAAACATATTAATCTTTGCATTATCTTTTTTTCTTTTGCCCATCTCATTTCAGTCATGGCACTGTAACCATGCCAAAGCATTGTGCTAGCTTGAAGGGTTTAGTTTTTTCTCTTAAGTCTAGCATTTATCCTGTTAGTCTCTTTGCACCCAAACTGCTAAATTGTAGGGATAAAAACCAGAAGCTGTTGTCATGTGGATGGGAAGAAGGGAGATACACAAATGCAAAACTAATAATGT